>NC_063242.1:9304761-9607792 GCF_020740725.1 Corvus hawaiiensis | reverse complement strand
GTTCAGTACTGCACACAATGGTATCAGTTATTTTCTGCTCTAATTCAAAAAGAAATCTGTTCACATTTTAACAAAAAGAAATTCACAAAAATTTCTCCCATCTTCATCCCCTTTTTTTAATCACCTAGTATTGTACATGCCTTGATGATGGATGTCAGGAAGTCTGCCTCATTTGTTCTAGCCTAAGAAAAAAGGCTTTCTTTGAAAACTGCAACCTAGGCAGGAAAAGTTAAACTTAGACTAACTTTGCTTAGAATGCATTGATTTCTTTGGAATGGAGTCATATCTTCAAATGAAACTAAAGAGCAACCTGTAATAACTAGAGGTAGAGACAGACAAAAAATGGCTTCAAGGTATAAGCCTATTTTTTCTTATAGTGCTCGAGTCTGTGGCAAGGTAATACTTATTTTTGAGGTTGGAGGAAATACGTGGGAGGAAAGAACAGAGTTAATTATCAAAGTCACACAGGTAATCCATAGCAAATCGTTGGTGAATGGGAGCTAAAATCTCTCTTCAGGTGTACTCCCTCTGTAATGTTCTGCTCACTCTACAATGAAACCACAGCTGCCCGAAAGTGCTTCCATTGGAGTAGACAAGAAACTTACGTGCTTAGTTCATAGGCAAAGGAAAGCAATGAGTATCACTAATGACAGTAATCCCAGCTAACCAGCTGCTGAGCCATCACCAGATGGCTTTCCTCTCTGGGATCAAAAAGGGTCACAGCTTCTTATGTGGCTATCCTGAATACCACATGAGACTTGCTCAGGTACGCCTCTTTAGTATTAATGTGTTCATTGGAAAGGATAACAAAAAATACTGATTACAGAAGAGTCTTATCCTTGAATCCAATGCTATTTTACTGGAAAGAAAAAAGAAAGAAAATTCTCTCAGAAGCTTACACTGCTGAAGGTATGTGACACTATAGAGAAGGCTGCCTGATAACAAAAACCAACACCTTTTGTATTATAACTGTGTATGAAATCACTCTACTGCCAGAATGTTTTCAGCTCCTGTGCACTTTAAATGACAGGATGGTATATATACTTACCTCCAAATTCAGGTAAAATTATAATGTCTTTTTTTCCAGCTGTTATGCTACCCACCAGAGAAAATCATTGTCTGTGCCAGGGAGTACTTACAGAAATACAAAAAAACCCATCCTATAAGTAACAAGAGAAAAAAATTTAAAATCTTGTATTTGGTTGTCATCAAGGGTGGGTGAATCTGGGTAGAGTTACAGATTTCAGCAGCATCTCCACCCTTCAGTTTAACTGCTCCAGACTTCATTTTTCTTTTTCTGAAGTTTCACCTTCAGCTTTATCAGGTCAAGATAATACTCTCTGAGTTAATGAGTTTGAGAGCTGAGATTATCAGCTGTCAGTTAAATTTGTATGAGAAAAATCATTAGATTCCTTTTCTTTTAACCAACAACAACTCAAAGCCCGTATGCCTTTTCTCATTTGAAGTGAGCAAAACCTTCCTTAGGCATTTGTTTTCTTTAACTATACAAAACCTTTTGTAATTACTGACTTTAACATTCCAGTCAAGATTTTGCAGAAACATGTCAGAAGCTCGTCATGTGTCTCTTTAGTTCTTATGTTCTCAACAAAGGTGATATGCTGACAGGAGGGTATTAAGTATATTTTCGGCATCAGTACAATTTCTGTTAAGTATTAGTATTTCTCTGCAAGTTTGTGAAATTTTCTTTGTGGGACACTTTTCAACCTTCAGTGCACCGACTTTGGTTTTGAGGAGGAAGCACTAATGGGACAAAGAGTTATTTGTTTTAACAAGAGATTCAAACTGCTCTGTCAAGACCTTCATGTATTTTGTCATGTGCCTTGTTGGACTGGCATGTATGGTATCCTAACTGGGTATCACTGAAATAGTTTTCCCCACAGCTGAAAGGCAGATATCCAGCACAAATGCATTCATGCCCAGAGAACGGCGTTTGGTTGAATAGAGACCCACAGACATGGTTTAATATCTTGCATTCACACTGAATGACTTCATAAAGGAAGAAGGAAGATAATTTCACTCCTGTCCTGGTTCTCCTCACCCCCTTACTGCAGTTCTTATCTTCTGTCTATTTCCCATGGCCCAGAAGCACTGCTGTCTCCTTCCAGCTCTCAAGGAATGTATGATAGCCACCAGTGACTGGACAAGTAGTTCCCTGCTTTTCATCTGGATGCTAATGAAGATTATCCTGCTGTACTCAGCCTTGGTGTCATCTCATCCTGAACACTATGTGCAGTTCTGGGCCCCACAAATTTAGAAGGATGTGGAGGTATTTGAATGTGTCCAGAGGAGGACAGCAAAGGTGGTGAAAGGCCTAGTACAAACTGAAATATAACTCTGACCCCCTAAACGTACATGTAAATACAACTACCAACCCGTTTTTCAGATCTAGTGGGACCACACAAAAACATGTTTGTGTTTTACTTTGCCAAGAGAACTTGCTACACTGCTTTCTGCTAAAGTGAGAAAAAATTCAGAAAGTCTTTCTAAAAATGTCAGTGTTTTCAGGAGGGAATAAGTACTTCTTTTTCAGCCCTGCTAATTCTTCAGTCTTTTCATATGACATGTCCCATTCTTTCCCAATCACCTACCAAAAAAATACGTGGATTGCAAGTCTGCTTCCTTTCTTCAAAGACTGTCTCAAAGAAAAAAGCATGGTAAGAAAAACACAGAAAATGGGTTCATATGTGGAATCTGGTGTCATGACTGATCTCCATATTGATAGAATTTTTAGAAGGAAAGATATGGTGAAGAACACATTAGAAATTAATCCAAAATCTCTTGAACATATTGTATAATGATGTAATATGCAGCTGTTTCTGCAAGAGTTGTCCAACAAGAGCTACACTACTTTACAAACACATTGCTTTATGTGTTGCAGGTTTTGAGGTCAAAAAATATTTGCAGAAATCTGATTTTAGCTGTAAATTCCTGTTGCTGGAAAACAACAGTCACAATATTTGGCGGGATAGAGTGGATAATCTTAGGGATACTGAATTGATCTCATGATTTAATTTTCACTAGCATTCAAAAACATTAAATGCAGCATGCTGACTTTTACTGATACTGATGCCTTTTCCTGGTCTTAAAATCAAGAGCCAAACATGGTTAGAAGGGGAAAAGGGATTTTAATTTGGTATTTAGTTTAAGGATCCTTAGGTGCACACATCCAGGTCAAATGCACCAAAATGCACACCACAATGCCTGCCTCCCAAAAGATTGGGTGTAACAGTATAGACTTTACTAATTAGGATATCTATCAAAAATTCCGCAATGACAGGCTTGAGTGAGCCCCCCTGCCCCAAGGAACCCTCTCCTGGATGGTTTTATCTTGGTTTACAGAATGTGTTCTGGAGAGGACCTTGGGGTCTGGGGCACACTGATCCCTAACTATGAAGATTCTAAGATGTTTAGTCTCCTAGCTTGACAAACAAGTCTAAGAATGTAGGCTAAAAAACACTAAGAATACAGAAGTTGTAAAAGGTATAACAGGGGTATAAAAGAAAAGGCAAAAAATCTTCATGGCATCAATACAACTGCAAGAACTGCTCTCATGATGCTTGAATACCTATTCCTTCCTCTCTCCCTTTTTTCTTAACAAGAATTCCATGCTGTTTTTCTTTGCAAAAGTACATTCGCCCTTAGACAATAAGCAAGCTGCTTCTTTCTACCATGCCACCTCTCAGAATCAGCAGTTTTTGGACTGTTACCTCTTCTGAAAATAATCCTGTGCTCTTAATACAGCCTTTCACCTAAGATTCCTCCTATTCAAAAGTTCTTGAGGTCCTCTCAGCAACAGCTTAAAAAAAAAAAAAGGGTTTATCTTCTCTCTTATTCTCTCAACCCAAAACCTGAACAGCAGCTCTCCTCCTCTCCTCCTACCTTCTAGACTCAGTATTTCAAAATAACTCTGGAACTGGGCAAGGCGAGAAGAATTGCTTTACCCGTGCAGAATCACAGCAACAGGCTTAAAGCGTTGGAAGAGTTTGGTAGCAAATCTGAGCTGGAAAATGGCTTAGCTGCAATGTTAAGCCAAAGAAAATGACATGACTGAACTGGTAGAACATACACAAAAAAAAAATAGTGCAGCAAGTTTCTGGCAGCAGTTTGTTTACTCTAGCCACAACTGTTGGATCAAGCAGAGTGTCTCTCACAAGTTTGAGAGACTTTGCTGTCTATGTTACAGGGTGCAGTGGGAGCTGATGCCTGGCCTGTTGTTTCTCTGCACTTACTGTTTTTTCCATATCACACTGGAAATGTTAATTGTGTGTTATGAAAAGGTTCCAAATGTTGAAGAGAAATAATAGGAAATCCTTGATATTTCACTTTCTTTGCAATTAATGAACACTCAACAAAAATGCACTTAATAATACAGGGAAGGGGCTTAAAAGGGTTACAATGGAGTGTTTTCTGAATCATACTGTACTTCATATTCTTTAATGTGTTCATATAGTTTTTTCTCTAATAAACAGCCATAACTATGCTGCCGTTGCTAGGGCTAAAAATCATAAATTGAATTTGTTTCAAGAGCAAAAGAAGCACGGGAACTAAACTCTCTTCTTTTGGAGAAGAAATAGTTTGTGTGGGTAGAACTGATCATTCTGAAGGTTACTGAATGTTTTGCAACTATATGTTTTCATTTTGGTGTTAGAAGCACTGCACTTGGAGTAAGAAGAAAATATTTCTATTGCTCTACAATTAGGACATACTTGATTATAACAATATAGTCAGGATTTTGAAATTTGTTTAAAATTGTAAGGGATGAGGACTTTTTGTCCTGTTTCCTGTATTTTTATCACATTCTGCTCATTTTCATGGATTTTTGTGGTCAAGTATTCAAAGTAAAGCAGGTCATCATGTTTTTTCCCAAGCACATTCTCCACTTCTCAATTAACCATATTGCAGTTTAAACATATTTTGGAGTTTTGCACCCCATGCCACAGCACTGCCAAATATTCATGCATCACCAGGAACAAGGGCAGAGCAATGAAAGCTGGACTGAATGCTGCAACAGAAGAAGGTCTGGGGTGGTGCAAGGATCATGTCTCCAAAATGCATTCCACAGAGAAGAAGCAAAACCAAGTCTTTTCTTTTTTTTTTTTTTTATTTTTTTTTATTTTTTTATTTTTTTGAGTCATAACAGAAAATAGAGGTAAAGGCGGAATTCAACCCACAGTTTGAGAAATTTCAAGGGTCTGTTTGTTGGGACATGTAGCTCCCATTATAAACAAACTGTGACAATAGTAATAGCAAAACCTAGAGTGCTTCTCAGCTCCCCAGGAGGAAACCCCTTACCTGAATAAGGTGGAGCCCAGTTTACAAACATCTATATTTTCATCTGTGAGTGTGCTCTTTGCCTTTGTTGGAGAACAGGTCTTATACCTGAGGCTCTGCAGTACAACGTGCTGATGGGAAATTCTCCTCGTGCCTTCTTTGGGAGAATGCCCACCTCTTCCTGCAAACTCAGGCAGTCATTCCCCTTCCAAAGCATCTCCTTCTTGTAAGTTATATGAGGAGCAGCTGAAGGAGCTGGGGTTGTTTAGCCTGGAGTGAAGGGGGATCAGAGGAGACCCTATCACTCTCTACAACCACCTGAAAAGGCTGTATCCAGGTGGGGGTTGGTCTCTCAGGCAACAAGTGACAGGACAAAAGACTCCCTCAAGCTTCACCAGGGGATGTTCTGGTTGGACATTAGGAAAGGTGGTCAGGCATTGAAACAGTCTGCCCAGGCAGGTAACAGGCAGGTAATGGAGTCACTGTCCCTGGAAGTGTTCAAGAAACAACAGGAATGACTTAGTTGACAAGGTGGTGCCCAGTCAAAGGTTGGGCTTGATGATCCTGGCGGTCTTTTCCAGTTTTCTATGATTCTATTCTATTCTGTGATTCTTAACATCAAACCAGTTTCTCACAAACAGGTCTAAAATCCTATAATGAGATCAGACAAGCTTAAAACCCAGCTTATTTTTGAGCAAACAAGATTTATTGTTAATTTGTTATCTTTTACATGCTGCTAATTGGAACGTGGTATTTAAATAAATTCTCACTTGTTATTGAAGAGTTACTTTATTTGGGTAAAAGTACTAATGCATCAGAAGGTCCTATTTTGAAAACATTTACTATTTTCTCCTTTACTTACCAACCACAGTAAAACTCATCACATGGTTTTTATTTCTCCCAGCAGCTACACGGTACTACATTGCAAAGTCAGAGGCTGTAATGTTTTGAAAGACAATCCTGGTCAGAACAATCCACTGGTGTATGTTCTTTGAAATCTGAACCAAAGCTTTGCTTTCCTGACAAATTGCACAGAATGACAATATCTACCCAATCTGCTTTAATCCTTTCCCACATTGCTCACTGCACTGAATCTCCAATTTTATAAGGGCAAGTAAAAAGCAACATCTCCTCCTGGCTTGGTAAACATGGGATTATTTTGTTTCTCAGACACTTCAAAAGCATCTGTTGAAAAACACAAAACCTAAGAAAAAACCTGCTGGTAATTCATTCAAGGGAAGTTTAGTATCCACAATTCCAGTACGTCAAATATTAATGAAATAGACTTACAGCAGAAAGATCATGAAATCATTTGAAATGCTGAAAAATATAATTTATACCTATCTATGATTGACTATATTTTTTGTGCATGTTTAGACAAAACAGTCTTTATGGAATTCTGAGTCTGTGATGACATTGCAAGAAGGCTATTTCTGTAAACTTTGAGTACACGAATGTTCTATTAGCAGTTTCAGCAAATATTCAGCAGCATAAATTAGGGGGCCAATCTAATTAAAGTTGGCATAGTCTTGTTCTTCTTCTGCACTAGTTATAATAAGAAAATGGTTTGATGTGACCCTCAGGACATGCTTTAGTAAATTATGTTCAAAGACATTCCGGCCTAAGAACTGCAATTCTCCCATTCACAAACCTCACACCACTTGAATTAAAAAATATTCTTATCCATTCAATCACTCTTCTTGGGAAAAACCTGTGTGATAGTCTGTTTGTGGTATGAAAGAAGACTTCCAGACAAATTCAAGGCTTCAACCACATAGAAACCATAGATATATCTTAAATAATTTTGACTGAAATGCCTTTGCTCTGAGTTATTGTTTTTAGTAATATAATTTACTGTTTACAACTTAAGAAAATAAATGTTTAAAAGCCTGCAATAGAAAGATTGTCAAATTCAGAGCCACCTGATTTCTAAAGTCAGCTTTGTAATGCCTGTATCTCATAAGCTAGGACGAGCGCCGTCATCTTGCTGAAGACTTTAATGTTGGAAATATTAATGATCACGCTGTTTTTCTTACACTGTAAAAGGATCAATCTTTCAAGTTCTTCAGTGAAATTTTTTTAAATTAGGTGTTTTTAAGTAAAAAAAAGTCACTACTATATATTTTTAATGTGTTTGTCTCTATCTGAGGCAACAACTAGAAGGTAAGTAGTCTACCTAGGAATAAGTGATTCCATTCATGTTGACAGAATGGAGACTCCATTGTAGGAGTCTGTAACTTCAGAGAGTCTCTCAGTCTTTGTGAAACAGTGAGTAAAGAAGTCTAGCCTGCAATTTTTTATCAATGGAATATAGCACAGAAAAATTATATTCCCTCTGCCCTTGGAGACCAGAAATACAATTAAAACATTGACATGTAGAAAGACAAAAGGAACAGTGTCTAATGAGTTTACCTAAAATAATTAATGAAGAACTTGAAGATCCATGTAGACTGCAATCAAGGAGACTGAAAGTTAATGACAGACAAGGATAGAAGAGAGATAAATTCACTAAACCAAACAGAAGGTACAACACGGCGAAGCTAATTAACTCCTTACACAGCTTGCCAAAGACAGCTAAATTTCTATTACTCAAGCTGACTGCCAGTGCTGGATAATCATTTAAGTTATCATGCAAATTCCAGCAAGAATTTGCTCATGGAAGTCTAAGTATTATTCAAATTAGACTGAATGACTGCTTTGATGGGACTCTACACTCACAAAATATGTTCCTTGAAGTGCAGTCCCTCAAAATTCACTACATTAAATCAGGTAATTTTTTTTATACCTAGCAGATGCAGATCTGCAGATTCATTCAGATCTGCTAGGGAAGAGGGGTAAAAGAAAAAGTGATCGAAACCCGTTCTCGCCCTGGAACACCATATTCTTAGAGGTTAGATCCTCTCCTCAGACCACGAGCTTCCAGCAACAGCCTGCTTTACAATAAACCACATATTCTTGCCAAAGAAGTCTTGCCCTTCCTTGTGCAGTCTTTGCTCTGGTCTTCCACTATGAGCAAGCTCTACTGCTACCCACATTCCCCTCAGGAGCATTGATGACTGCCCATCTTCTCCTGAGTCCATCCTTGCTGTCCTATTTGTTTTATTACAATGCCACCCTGAACTCCAGGTGTTTCTCCTATGTAAACATGCTTAATAGGGAATTTTGTGTATGATGATGCTACCTGCCAGTTTCCAGAGCATTCCCACCTGACCCAAATGACAGGTCACCCAAAGGACCTTATAACAACCACCCTTCTTCCCTGCTGCTTTGCCATATATTTGCTAGAAAATTGTACATTGCACATATGGTCAACTGAGAACAAAGAGATAAAACATTTTCCACCAAAGTGATGAAAATCCCTTCTGTCTTTAAATTAGTTAGTTAACTCTTGTGTTATATTTGCCAAACAATACATCCCAGTTGCTCAATAATATATATTACAACATTGTAGTATACTATAACAGGTACATTACAAAGCTAAGGTAGCCTTGCAAATTCCTTGAAGAATTTCCATATGGAAATCTTGATATAACTGTATAATTTGCAGGTATACAAAAAATAAATGTTATGTTAATAGTAAGAACAAGGTACAAACAGCCAAATTAAAATAGAAACAGTTTGGAGATTCTTGGCTGCTCTACATTCTATCATAACCATTTTCAAACACAGACATCATGACTTTTTGTTTGTTTGTTTGCATATATATTTTATTTGAAAATATGCAGCAATATTAATGTATTTTCACTCTTGATGAATAAAGTAAATGTCTCCCCTTATTACAATATGGTACCTTGAACAATTTATATGATTATGTAAGGCACAAACAGTGGCAAATCAGGCCTACATAGTTCTAATTAAATCTTCTAAGTACACTTAAATATTCCAGGCTTTTGTTTTAAGCAATTGTCCCATTTTATTTTGACAGCAGTATCATCATAGTTCTTTCATCCTCCTTCTCTGTTCAATCACTTACTTTATTTAGCACCTTTCTAAACACAGTTTCTTTGCTTTCAGCCTGGTATGTGTGGGATGAAAACCTCCCGCTCCGAGAAACACTTCTATGGGAAAAATACACCCACACACCTTCACCCCTGCACACGCACAGCTCAAGGTGACACGCCATGTGTGAACATTTCAGAAATGCTAAATAAAAATTTATATTGCATCTGATAAAAATAATGTTCTTCCTGCTCTCAAAAAACTCTGCCTTCCTGCTGCTCATTCCAGACCCTGCCGCTGCTGCCTGCTCTGCCCATGGTCAGGTTATCTTGCTTCCTGAACAGAAAGTAGGAGGAGGTGACAGCACTCAGGATAGGTCCATAGGCCTCTCCTTAGTGAGGAAGTGCTTACATGCTTGTTATCCTCCACCAACCTCTTGGCAGCATGTTATCTCATCATATTTTGCAGTTGTACCTATGTCTATCTGATATTAGATATTTAAAGGAGAAAAAGTGCAAGCGTTCATATTTTTAAAATATATAAGCTTTCAACATTTTTCTTGGAAAGCAAATATCAGAAATATAGAAGTATATTTCTGTGTTAATGACCCATGCTGTCTCAGAGTGGATGAAGGCAGAGAAATGCTATGCTGAGACACTGCATGTCACAGCCTGCCTGTATGTGTGCACTGCATTTGTGCCCAGCTACTCACACCTTCCGCAAGGCTCTTCAGAGGCAGACGACAGGCAGAGCAGAGGATATCATGGTTTAAGCCATAAAGAAGGAAAAAGGCAGGGGACAGGGGAAGGGAAAGGGTGTGAAAAATCAAGCTGCATCCTAAGGATGACTATTGGAACCAGTGTTTCTCAAGAATAAAAGCCACAGGCAATAGACAGGGTATGAACGCAAGCTGCCCAGCCCCAGAAGTCATATAACACCCAGGAGTGTAGCACAAGTATACACTACCAGGAATTTGCTGTCTGGCTTCTCAGATCCTAGTTATTACTTTGAATGGATTGTTTTATGGGCTGAAAATATATTGGAGAAGAAGGAAATACATAGTTTGTTTCATAATGAGGTTGTTATGCAGTTTGGTACCAGGTAAGAAAATGGAAGAAATCAATACATTATCTGTATTTTTTACCAAAAGTTTCCTTCACATTTCTTTTTGTCCTTATTAAGTTCTAGATTATATTCCTGTCTTACAGGCCAGCTGAAAGAAAGGTTCATCGTTAGAAATATAAGCAGCAGCAGAAGCTTTTGCAGATAGGAACATTTCAGACATTAAATAGTAATCATCCGTTAGTGATTTCCTTTAGAGTATTTGGAAGTTTAACTACCTGAATATGTAATTCCTTTTATTTTCTGCTTTTCATAGCCTCTGTTCATTCCATAAGTTAATTTGTATTTCCCCAAATAAAATATTATTCAGTCCATCCTAGACAAATTAAAACTATCTCTTTAACTGTGAATACTTTAAAGCTGTCACTGTAGACTTTCTATTTTCCCATGCAATTGCATCCTGTGATGATTTCCAAATTGCTTTATCTCAGAATTTCATCCACCACATTTACAATGTGGGAAACAAAAAACAAAGTTGCAAAACTCTTGGGTCTGAATTTAACTACTGGGTGTCACAAAAGTTATGTTGGATAGGAGAGATAATATCACACTTTAATTAAATTGAATTTCCAAGTGGTGGCTACAGTGGCATAAAATTATGGAAGAGTAGCTGAGAAGATGAAGTATTTTTGGCTTATAGAGGTAGAAGAATACTTGCCCTCAAAAAAAAAAGTTTAACCCATTAGATTCCACTTGTGCCCCCTTTGCATTTCCCTATTTGTGTAGGCATAATTGGAATAGTCATCCTTGTGCCCTGTTTTCTTGTTTTCAGGGGGTTTCCTGTCCATATAACTGTACACCATTTGCTTGTCAACCCTGTCCACTTCCTCGCTCACATGTGGGTTGTCTCACTTTCCTATTGCAGCTCCCCTCCTCACCAATCTGTTAAGGATGCTTTTTGCCCCCGTGCTCAGGTGGATCCTTCTAGCATTCCTTGATCAATAAAAAAGCCCATGGTGATAAAAGGCAACATGTTGTTGACACCAGCCATGCAACTCAATCTTGGCCTGCAGAATTATCCTCTTTTCCCAGGACTTTTCCCTTCTTCAGCAGAATCAAGAAGAAGTGGCTGGTGTCCTTGATCATGCCCTCTAGCACCATGCAGTCATGCCTGATGTGCTCCAGCTCCCTTCTGGACCGGTCTTTGGTGTACATGTGAAAAAGCAGCAGGGCAAGCCTCAGCAGTCTCACTGCAGCACCCTAAAGTCTACCCTGGCAAGCAGCAGGTCTCCCCAGAGAGCAGGATGGGTCAGAAGATGAACAGACAAGAAGTGAGAGTCATCCCCAAATTATCACAAAACAGATGGAGGTCAGATAACAGCTATAGTAGCCCGATGACACATGTTCATCAAAGCAATGCTCATATGGAACATATAAAACAAGCCTTCTAATTTTATCTTACTTTGATAAAAGCACAGCCATCCTCACAGGTACTGAATTACAATTTCTTCCTTAACATAGCACATTCCAATGCAAACAAAGTAACCAAGAGTACGTAATAGTATCATTATTCTTAGTAACTAACTGAACATTCAAAATGGTAAGAATTAAAAAGAAGAAAAGAGAGAAAAAAAGTAAAAACAACTCCCCAGAGATGAATAAAAGGATCTGGATGCTCTGACTGCTAGCCAAATAAAATTGAAAATGTAATCACATTGTCTGTTTCCAAAAGAAAAATTTTCTCAAGTATGTCAACAGAGAGTTATATACAAGACAAAAGAGGCACTTTTCTGCTTCATTTAGCAATGGTAAGACCTTATGTGGAAAATGACTTCATACTATTTACCCTATTAAAATAAGGTTATACACAAACGGGAGAAAATTCAGATGAGAACAAGAACTGATTAAATCTAGAATCATGAACTGAGAAGAAAAGTTGAAAGAACTGTGTTTAGTGCAGAGGTATCACAGAAGCACAGAATCATAAATGTCTTGGATTGGAAGGGACCTTAAAGATCATCTAGTTCCAACCCCCTTGCAGTGGGCAGAGACAACTTACACTGAACAAAGTTGCTCAGAGCCCCAGCTAGCCTGGCATTGAACATTTCCAGGGATGAGGCATCCACAACTTCTCTGGGCAAAAAAATGAAGGATGAAGGCTGGTAACATGACACTTTCTTTCTCTTTTTTTTTCGAGGACTACAATTAATAAAGTCATTATTAACCAGGAGATATCTAGGTTTGATATAATGGAAAAAAATCTCCTTGTAAGGCTGGTTATGTGCTGTAGTATGACCTCACGAGTTTTAGCCATACATATTCAACATGGGAATTCCTCAGACACATTAAGGATATGCTTCTCCTGCCCCAGAAGGCAGAGATTGATCAGACGAAATTGCAATGTCTCTTCCAGCCTGAGTTTTCCACAATTCCTTTTGATCTAAGCTTTTCCTTCAGAAAGGAAGAGGAGATATCTCTTGTACTCCCAACTGGTTTGGTTTCTTTCCTTTTAGTGTTTTATACTGAAGGTGTATCCAATCTTTAGTTCATCATAAAAGATAAAAAGTAAGAAAAGCAGCATTTAACAGGTCAATAATCACAGCAGAAGTGTGAAAAAGGCATCTTCACTTGTCTCCATCCTCTTGCTTTCTAATTAGGTGCTGACAATTTGGCTGACACCGTGTAAGATACAGAGATAATTCTGGCTCTGGGGAGCTCAGCATCTAAGAGCCAAAGAATGAAGATCCCTCAGGATTAGTTCTTGCTTCCATGTGCTTTAAAAGTCTGATAATTTTTCACTGTAGACCTATGAATCACATTCTAAATTGAGACAGAGATAAATAGAAAGCAAGTTATTTCAGGTGAATAGGGACTTGAAAAAAAGCTATGCAACGTGCTGCTCTTGGCAGGCAGAAGAGCATTAATATAGAAGTAAGTGCTGAGTGGCATGGATATCATCACACTAGCCAAGAATAGAAAAGCTCTGTCTCTGCTATCACAGAAGAGGTTGATCACTCTATTTAAAAAATGGGAGTACTTCATGGTACATCTGGCATTTAAATACTCTATTAATGAACTTCCATTCTTATTCAGAGTTTCTTGCAAAACATATCCCCTGAGAAAATGGTCTATTGTCACTGATTGACAGAAACACAAATTTACTCACAAATTTAAAAAAAAAAAACAAGCCCCAAACCCCACAATTTCCAATTAAAACAGGAAAAAAAAAAAAAAAAACCAAAAAAACAAAAACCACCTTCCCCCAAAACCAACAAAAAACACCCAACAAATTATGAAATTCTGAATAATTCACACTGTGGACATAGAAGTCACTAAGAACATCAAAATAATATTTTCACCATTCTACTCAGAGCATAGCATGGAAATTTTAAAGTCAAACTAATACTATTCTAACACCTAACTGAAATGAAATTCCTGAGAAAATAAACAGAGCCTTCCAAGTATATAGAAATTCTTCTTAAAATTAACAGTTCTGAAAGTCAAATATACAAACACAGGACAGAAATATTCCAGGTAATTATAACTTCATTTGTTTTCAATGTAAGTAAACATACAACACTGTTCTGCCATAAAGGGCAGTTTTTAATTAAATAGTTTATATATCATATAATTCTTCATTGCTGAAGACTTTTGACTTTCCATCAAGATGTGTAGCAAAAGCATGGTGCATAGTAGATCAATATGTTTATGATCTCTCTAATGATGTTTATTATATTTTATATTTTAAGTTAAATTTGTATTGTAAATTTGCTTATCGTCCGTTTTAAGATCTCTGATCCAATTTTGGCTGATTGAGTTCTGCATCACAAAGCTCTTCACAAATTGATTTACTTTGCTTCTAAGACAGTTTTTGCCTATGTTGAATCATTTCCATTTCTGTTAAATTTGAAATAATCAATATTCTAATTACATTTCAATGAAAATTTTAAAACTCTAATTCAGGGACTACTGCATTTTGAAGCAATGCAGCCTAGAGAGCTAACTATTAATAAGGCCAAGTGGTTTTGGAAGGATGTGTGAAGCACATGAAGCCAGCTGAACTTATCAGTACTTCTTAACGCGGCATGAGTCAGAGGATAGTTTGTGGTTGTGTAGGAGGCATTAATACCATGGTCTGGAAATGGGAAAACTATTGCACAGAACAGCAGCTGACAAAGAAATTCTTCATACTTTCATAAGGGCAAGACAGAAAAGGGTAAGATTATCATTATGGGCAATGACAATAGAAAGTTATAACCAAGTAGTAATGGTACATCATGTATCATCACAGATATGAGAGTGTAATATGAAGAAAGTTTGGTGTAGTGTCTGTACAGGGAGCCTGAATTAAACCCATTAAGTTCAACACAGCACTGGACCTGGAAGACATCTTGCATGTAAATTATCACTAATTGGGATAATTTAAATTGCCAGATTGGGAACAAGACAGGAATACACTTCAGATTTGAGAAGTCTTAAGTTCTAGATGTACAGATATTAACGGAAATAATACTTTTAACCCAATATTTGTCTTTTGTCCTTGTCTTAGCTTTTCTGTTTATACATCCTCATTAAAATGCCTCATGGAGTCAATATGGCTGAAAAACAACAAAGAACTTTCAGGCAGATAAGTGGATGACATGACAAAACCTGAATTTCCTGGGCAGAATAATTCCTTAAACTCTTTTTCTGTAAATTGATACTTTATTCATACTTTAGAAAAATCCCATCACAGATGAATAACTCTTGTACTGATGGCTTTAACAGAACAGAACAGAACCAAAGGACTGAAGACTGGTCTGGAAAAGGATGAAGTAAACAAATGTATCCATACCTCAAGTGACCAAAGGTAAACACATACCTGGACAAATCAGAAAAAGACAATGCACATCATATGAAGAAAAAAATGAATTTTCCCAATACTTTTTCCAACACCTGCATAAATTTCATTCAGTTCTTCTTTTCGATGTGCTAAAGACTAGAAACATATCCTTTCTCTGTATACATTTCTTTGCAAAAGTTAATAGCTTAAAACAAAAGAAAGAAGGATTGCAGGAATTCCTGCTGCTGCTTTGCAGCTGTTAGATACATGGCTGGCAACTGGTGAAATGTCACAGTTGTTTAATGTGTTTTGAGTGATCACCTGGGATGGAAAGTTAAAGATGCACATCCATACAGCCCTGTCCAAATGCATTGGTCTCTCTACACTCTTCCGTTTGAAATTAAAGTTTCAACACCTGCAGCTTCAAATACCTTTTCTTCCAGGCAGCAAGTGCATGAATTAACATCTTTTAGATGATCAACAATTCCTGTGTGACATCTCCAATTCTAATGCTTCTTCTATTAGTAGTGACTTCAATCTCTGCTCCTCACATTTTATACTGAACTTAAAATCAGTCTTCAGACATACATCCCTAAGCATTGTACATAAGAAACTACAGATCACTTTTAAACTGTTCATTAAGAATGATGGAATAAAGATACTGACTATTCTTACATAATCTTAGAATATATGTAAAGAATTCTTTGCTGAAAGTATGAGTTTTGTCTGCTTAGTGCAGGAGGATTTGTGACTCATAAAATGTGGGAACACTGATGGTAAAAAAAAGTCCCTTGAATTCAGTTCTGAAAACTGTTGGATATATGCTCACTCTGCAGGAAGGGAAAAAAAGAAGCCTCAGATTCACCCAGCTGGCAAGTACCTTCCTGTGGGATAACTAGAGTGTTCTTTACCCATACATTCATGTGTAAAAGAGGCAGCACGAACTCTCAAGTTCTTTGAAATTATGGTGAAGGATTTCAGCACTGTATCCACTTGTAAGAATATCCTGTAGCTACATAACATGTGAAGTTTCTGATATAATATCCTGAATATTATTTCTTTTCTGTCAGTCTGTTTCAGTAACTGTAAAGAAAGCATGGATAACATTGTGCAGACTGCAAGGGTTCTCTCTCACCTATTTCACAAATGCCATAGGAAACCTTCAGCCAAAATTCAAGGCAAAAGGAACAATATATGTCTTCAAATTTTTATTATATATTCTGATAAATCTCCAGGACTAAGCTAAGACCACATCTAGTAAAAAAAAAAAAAAATCACTAGAATAATTGCATCAAAAATTTTATATAAGTGGTGATTTATCACCAATTCTAAGGTCTTCCATCTGCCAACAAGGAGGACAATACACCAAGACGAGATCTCTGTAATGAAAGTTATAGTCTCCTGGGTCTCCTAGGATCTCAGGTCCTTATGCCAGCTCAGCCATTTAAATTTTCCCCTCACTTTTGTCCCTGATTGAAAAAGAACTGTGTTCACCCCACCCAGACCACAGTGGGGTAAATTGCTGTTCTGTGACCAGACAGCCACAAGGAGAGCCCTAAACAGAATTTCTCCAGTATTATTTTGACTCCTCTTACACTACAAATCTGTTGTGACCTCTTATTCACTCAACAGAGTCTTTATCACATATGAAAGAGTGCCTTTTTATAAAGACACTCTAAAGGGAAATATATAGAGATATTATCAAAATACTAAGAAAAACATGCTTAATGTTTTTCAAATACCTGATTTCTTTCTCCTATTTCTGTTTTTGTTTTGAAAAGCAAGCCATGATCCCCAACCTTTTTTAAATCTTGATCTTGTAGTGGCAGGGCTTTGCTACCACTTGAGCTTCTGGATCTAGTGACACTGCTGTGACCATTAGACACTCCTTGAAATCTTTACTCATTAAGCATCAGCACTCAAGGATACGAACTGTGCAAATCAGAATCACACCAAATTCACTCACTTGGTATTTGTACTTTTAAAAATTATACAAAGCACCTGGGAAAGCAGAATCAGACTCACAACCTCTGTTGATTACCAGGAATGGAGCATTAGTGCAACTTTGAACAGACTGAGTGCAGAAATATTCATTGTTTTGCAAGACAGAAAAGTTAATCCAAGATACTTTATTCAAATTTATGTAAATGCCAGCAGATATGATTGACATGTGAAGAACATTTCACATTTAGTCTACTTAAGAAATCTCCATCACGAGCATAATGCCATATGGCATTATTTCCATTTATTTCTGCTATTTCCTTTCAATGGAAATTTTGAAAGCCAGTCATATATTCTACATCTATATTCTGCTGGCAGCCTTCATTGAAGTATGCACTGCAGATTCCTCAATGGCATAGTTACCTGCTTAAGTTGGTGCAGGAATATCTTTGTGTCCAACAGTAACAGGTCATTATAGATAAATCCTGGCAATTTTCAATGCCTTGGTAGCGTGATTTAAATTATAAACCAGACTTCAGTTTTGATTAACACAAAAACCTCAATAATACCTACTTAACTTTACTGTGCCTATTTACAGAGCAAGCTTAAGTTTCATTTTGAATATGTGCCCACAAAGTTGCATGCTTTAAAGGCAGACACTTCACAGCTTTAGCTTAGCCAATCAATATTTAACACTAAAAGCATGAACAAACCATTAGACACCATGCAAATCACAAGAAAAAAAAATTAGTCTATTAAATTTTTGTTGATTAACTGTTATAAACAGAAGAAACAGATTTTGCAGTGAGTTGTTTATTTGGCTGGGGGACTGCAGATAAATTAATGCTTTTAGAAAAGTAATGACTATTGGGAATCAATAATTTATAAATCCTAACCAAAAAAACCACACTGTAATTGGAAAAAAGTTTAACTACCTACAAAATGATCATTCTAGTATGTTGGCCAGATTTCTTTATTCCATCAAAAAAAGACACCTTAAAAAGCACTTAATATACCAGGACCTCAATTATTTTTTACATTAATCTTTTAGAACAAGATCCATATACAGGAAAATTATGAGACTAACACTCAGCTTTCCCAACACTCTTACCCCAGTGAAGAAAAAAAACACTTTAAAGATGAACATCAATGTCTTAATTTTACAGGTTGGAAGACAAAGAAGAAAAAAATATATATGTGGTGTCAGCAGCAAGCTAAAATACTGGCTACATGGATGTGAATTTGAAGTTTACTGTTTATTTAATCATAGCAAGATGTCATCCAGGAGTTAAAATACTTGGTACTGACTAAGGTGCTAGTAAAGTAAGATAAAGCCCGACTGACAACAGTTCTGCTAGAACTACTTCATAAATAAATGCCTTCTCTAGATTCTGGTTTTAATAACATATTTAATTTGCAGTGTAGACTGAAGCTGTAATATTTATCTTCACTGGTGATACACTTCACTCTTTTCAGATCAGGGTTTATAAAGATTGTGTTTATACATGTCTACCAGAAGATGAACAGGATTCTTCTCAGAAATCTTGATTCTCTAAATGGAAAAGGATTAATTTCTATTCAAAATTATAATCCCCCTTCGTAGTTGATTTAAATAGACATACTTGAAACATGAAGGATTTGCTGTTGATTAAGGTTTCATTTTTAGTGTGCTCAAACCAAGAGAGAAATCCCACATACTGAGAATACTGAACTCTACAGAATCATTTAAAAAAACTTACCTCTGATACAAAATCCACTTTTTGTGTGGTTTACAGGGTACCCAAACCTGTAAGGTGATTGCCTAATAGAGGTGTTGGACTGAAGAGGAACATCCCACAGGAAGGTGACTGCCTTGTTTCTTGCATCATTTCAGATTAACTCTAGCAGAGACATCCAGGAACAAACAGCTGATATCAATGCTGCTTTGGCCAGAAAAAGAACTAAATGAGCTTCCAAATCTCTACTGCATCTAACTTTCAGAATTTTATAGAAAATGAACCCTTTGTGAATAAGGGCTTTGCACTGCCAGAAGTCAGGTGGGGCTGAACCAAATAAGAGGTCTGTTTTGCTTGTCTTTCAAATGCTAGGAACCGAAATTGCCTTTCAATCTTTTATTACCTAGCTGGGAAATACAATCAAATGTTGAATGGCATCTATTTTCACTCTGGGGAATGGGAAAGAGGAGTATAATCTTTCTACATTGAGACTAACAATCAACAAAACAATAAGACAAGCTGCTTATCTTTTGAAGGCTATTCCATATACATGTACATTCTATTCATATGTATATAATGATTCTTCTAAGTCTTCAGGTTTCAGTTGACCCATGTTGAATAGGCACGAATGGAAAATTACTAGAAAGAGTTCTTTCTCCTCTTAGTCATAGGGTTGAAAGGGAAACCAAACTGGATGAGTGGTCAGGTAATTACAGAGTTTTCAGAAAGTACATGAACAGCTACACAGAAACTACATGGGCATAGCTAGACCTCTTTCTCTCGTTCTTCCCTTTTTTGTTTTTAAAAAAGTTTCCTTTTAAAGAAAAAGTTGCAACGCCAGATGCTCCTTGAATTGGCATAGATTTCTGTCTTGCATATATCTGAAATTTAAAAAACAGTGAGATATTTGATAACCCGAGCAATTTCTATTACTCTGAGCAATTTCTATTCCCTTTTTCAAAATTCCATCTGGGTTAGTTACAATGGAGAAACTGTTAGTTCTAATGGAGATCATCATCTTCCAAGGTGGTCTTGATGAAGGATAAGGACTTGTCCCTATTTTCAAAATAAATTCTTCTATCGTACTTGTCTTTGGTATGTATGCCATAGATTGAATGCAAGACAGCTGTATTTTCCTTATGAGTTACATTTCATCCAGGATGTCTGGATTATCACAGCTTTTTTCTTTTTTTTTTTGATACATGCATTGCAGTTTCACTTTCTCAGTAAGCTTTGCAGAAGAATCTGCAAACTATGCTTCCATGTTGGCTAAAGCACACACAGAAATTCAGTTTCAGAATTAACATAATTAAAAATTAAATTTACAGAGAAGCCCAGAAACAACTTTGGCACACTACAAGCAAAACACTGCAAAAAAAAGTTTGATTAAAAAAAACCCAAAACCTACAAATTATTTTTACTTCTCATTTGTGAATATCACTGAGCCATTAAAATTCGTACAAGCCCTACTTGTGAATTGTGATCATAACTGTCGTGATATGATAAAAAAATGAAAGCTGCTAGCAAGGAATAAGAAAGCAACCTTGCTTCCACAAAGCTGGAGGCCATAAATAAAAAGAGGCCATAAATAAAAAGAGGCCATAAATAAAAAGAACTGTGTGGTCCCTCTCAAAGAACATGGAATCAGTGACTACAGTGTGACATGATTTTATTCAATCTCTGCACATCAAGTGCCCCTCTCACAGGATATTTTCACTTTTGCAATAGGAAAATCACTACGTGCTTTTTACTTTCACATTCTGAGAAACACCAGGTTGGAGGCCTCAGTGGAGTTGCATCAGAAATTGTCTAAATTCCAATCAAAATAAATCTCAGAAAAAAGTTTCCATTATTAATGAATCTATAGCAAGATGCATGGATACTATAATAACTGATGAAGCAGGGGTCTTTAGGCTTCATCACCAGAAGAAAACAGAATTTTCCATGCTATGTGTCCAAAATGAACTGGTTTTTTTCAGACACCCCAGTTCAACATTTATCTATTATTCAGGGAGTACAAAATCTAAAGAGACGATAAGACAGTTTCTATGGGTCATAAGCCTGTGACTAGTTATAAAAAGTAACATCTTAAGGTTTGAGAATTTATTTGCAATAATATGTCATGAGATATTATTTTGGGATCAAAATTATGCAGCTTGAAAACTCTTGTTCAAAGGTGTAAGAATCCTGAGTATTCATGACTCATGCTGAAATTTGTCAAAACAAGCCTCACTCTTACATTTTTAATGGATTTTTCTTGGGACAACTGCAGGAATTTTTGCACTTCAGCAAACCATAGTTTTATGGAGCTCTTTGAAATTAGAACAATATGACTAATTTGAAGTCAAAACTAAGTCTGAATCAATCCATTAGAATTCCCTAATGAATAAATAACTGTAATTTGAACAAAAGCTGACAATAGAAGTTAATATTTCAGGTGAGTAATAGCCTGGCACAAGCTTGAGCAGGACTCAGCACCAGAGCTGCTTAAAACACCTTCCAAAATGCAACAACCTGATTGGAAATTAGAATCTACATGTATTTATCTGTATAACACTAGGCATCTTTTAGGATAATACAACACAGAGTTCCTTTCCAACTTAAATAACTCTATGGTTTTCAATGTTTCCAATGGCTCCATTTTGCCACTGTAATTTGGCATTGTTACAGTTACACTTACTTCTACCTTACCTTGCCAACAAACAGAATCTACCAAATGATGAAGCAATAAAGAAATTCTATTCTCTACCCTTTTTTAACTCAAAAAGTTGTACTACCTGAATGTACTTACTTTTAGAAACAAAAGGTAATATGCTTATATAAATATATTAATAATAATGTGTCTTTTCCTCAAAATTTAGGAAAAAAATTATAAATGTTACTCTTCACAATCTCTTTGAAACATAGATTTAGAAGAAACATAAAGATTTTAGTTATAGGCTAGCTGTGTTGAAATTATTTAGAATAGGAAGGAATTTGGGCCCAGTGAGAGTTAATTAAAATAGTTAGGAGAGCTGGACCTGTAATGTGTTTTAAGATGTTAGTAACTGATTACCAAATAACTGATGATCTGTCATTTGCATGTTTGTTTAGCTGTGCTTAGAACGAGGAATAGAAACATTGATAAGTTGGTGTATGGAACAAGGACAATTACCAATTTCCTCCCTTGGTGGGAACCTGTTCAAAAGTCATGCAAGAGGAAACTTAGAGGTCACAAAAGTAATTAGGATTGTTAAAGTTCAGAAAGGCAAAAAGGTCAAAGTGAGGAAGATGAGTTACTTCATCTTCCTTAGGACCACTGACCCAATTCAAGACCACTGACTCAATTCAGAATGCACACTACGCATGCTTAATGACATGTAAGCTCATTTCCATACGAAGCGGAGAATAGGAGGTGCTAACACTATGAATATGCATTTGTATTTTGGATATTCATAATATTTGGAAATAAAAAGCTTTGTGTTTGCTTGTATCGGGGCCCTGCATCTTAGGGAGCTATCCCACGCAGAGCCTGGCGCCAAATAAAACATGCACTTTCTGGCTCTAAACTGTTAGAGAGTTTTTATCTGTCTCAGTTGGATATCGATATTAGATCGATATTCAGATTTTGGTAAATCATCTTAAGCTGACATGCTTCTTGTGTTCCTGCTATCTACAAACAATTTTCACAGAAATTTCAAGTATTTTATTAATTATCCTCTTATGGAGAGTGACTATGTGGGCAAGAAGAAATCTGAGTTTCAGTGTGAAAAGTCAATAAACCTTGACCTTTTTTTTCCTTTTTCTTTCCTTGTGATTTTTTTGGTTTTTTGCTTTTACAAGTGACTTCCTATTTTTTCCTGTGTGTGAAATCATGGTCACAATTGCAGGTAAGTGCAATTGTTGCAGATACTGTATTGCCCTAAACAGGATTGGGTTTTTGTTTATGAGGAAGTTGTATACCTTGAATTCATAGAATCATAGAATCACAGAATCATGCAATGGTTTGGGGCTGGAAGGGACCTTAAAGACCATCTAGTTCCAACACCCTGCCATGGGCAGGGAAACCTTCCACTAGACCAATTTGCTCAGAGCCCCATCAAACCTGTCTTTGAACACTTGCAGGGATGGGACACCCACAACTTTTCAGGGAAAACTCCTCCAGTGCCTCACCACCCTCAGAGATTCACCAGATATGTTACAAATCAAAAATATTCTTAAAATATAGAAAAATATTTTATGCAAAATCTTTTCTTAAAAGCCTGAGCTTAGTTTTCCAAATTATTTTTAACACAACTGCCTCCTCATTAAAATTTTTATTGACTTTGTTTCTTCATTTGTGAATTGTTTTTATTCCAATTACGTCAATATTCAGGGAATTTCCTCAAGGACTGGAACTTCACAGAAGTGCAGGCTTTGAGGATTAATAAAGTCGTACAACAGGACACAGTTTTTTTAAGCAGCTTCATATTTTCTAAGAGTATTACTTACTTATATTTTAATTGAGCAATTCAAATTGTCATGGCCAATCCAAAATCTGGATTCACAAGGTACACCTAGATAGTCAGTAGTCCATCAGATGCTCAGTATAAAAATCTAAATGGAAGAGAATTGAACTGGAGACTGAGCCTCATTTTATTTGCATAACAAAGTTATCTTTCCAAAGAGATCAAAAGATTAACTTACATTTAGCTTGTCTCAGGAAACACAGAAGCATTACTGATAAGAAAAGCAGGAAATGGGAAGCTTCAGATACTGTACTGCAGATTTTGTATTTGAAAGGATTTATGAGTCAAATTGGTCAGATTCCTGGATGCTCTGTGGCATTACAGCCTTTAAGTCTGCTGCATTGGAGCTATATAGATCCCACATTTAAATCTTTAACCTCCTGGCTAGCAGTTCTCAAATTGCAGTTGCAGAAGAGGCAAAAAAAGAAAGTACCTCTCTAATTTGAAATATTATCCTTTATGCAATAATACATGTGCATATAGTAGTTTACAGATGAGTGGTGTTCCACATAATTGAAAGCGGAATGAAAAATATAAACATATGTTAATTTCTTTACTATTATTATTACAAATGAAATTTTTCACACATCTGTTTTCTCAAACTAAAGCTAAGATATATGCAGAAAGTCTCCAAAATGAAGACATATTCCCTTAAATGAAAATTATTCTTCACTTATCTGTCTATATAGATAAATTGTAATTTTTTTGCTCTGAATCTCTTGCTCATTTCTCTCCATCTGGCACTGAAAGAAAAACAGAAGTTAAGAAATGAATTTTTAGCCCCACATGATGACTAAGTATTGATGATATGTTGATGTCTAAAGACATTTATTTGCTCTACAACAGACACAATTACTACAAATGTCAAGAATTCTTGAGCAGCTGGCCCCAAGGACAGGATCCCTCATCATGCCTGCTAAAAAAATATTCTGTAACCAGGGCATAACTGGGTCTCCCCCTAAAGGCTGTAATTGAAGTCCCCTCTGGACATCAGTACAAGTCCCCCAGAGAGACGAGGGCAACACATCTGAAAGCCGTAAATCAGAAAGCTGTAGGCACTGTGAAAGCTGATTCCACTGGGATAATTGGGAAGCAGACGCATAAAACATCAACTTTTTACAGAAGATGTAATCTATAAAAAGATAAATACGTACCAACTCCACACTACCCACCTGGGCAGTAGGCATACCAGAGCAGGCAATGTGAGGGAAAGCCCAATGTGCAGCTCCCTCACAGCCTCTCCTCACTCGTCCCTTACCTCTAACCCTCTTTTCTGCCGACCCCGCCTGCACTGAAAGGCGGGAAAATTCACCTATCTCTGACCATTCGTGGATACAAGACTCACAGCAGCAGCAGCAGCAGTAGCTGCTCAGCTCAGTAGCACATCTCACTGTCACTCCATCACTTGAGCAGTTCTCTGCCTCTCCATTTCTCTGCTCATCCTTCCCCACAGCCTGGCTCTTCTTTCCCAGTTATCCGAGTTTCTCTCCATCCTTTGAACCCCAAAGTAAAGGGAGGGAACACTCACAAACAAGCTCTATTTAACTAAAGTAATTGGCTAAATGCCAATTACAGTTTGACAACAAAAACAGCACAGCAGCATTTTCCAGCTTAATGTAAAACTGTAGGATGTGATTTAAAAAACCAAAGAAAAACCAAAAGATAACCAGCAAAAAAGATTGTGCAGCAAACACAGTGCAGATCTACAGCTTGGATTTTAATCATGAGTTGAACATACATCTTCAGAGATCCTGGGTGAGTCATTTCATTTCCTGGTGCATTAATTTCCCAAATTCCAATACATAGATAATATGTAATGAATGCTGCTCTTTCAAAGCATGTCAAAATAACCTCTGTAATGAGGTTTTTTAATAGAAATTGCTATAAAACTGTGAAGAATAAGACACACATATAGGGCCAGCAAATATGTTAATACCCTTTTTAATGATTCATTAGTATTTCAGATTTAACAGATAGGCCTGTAGCAATAATGCAGAAAGAGTGGCAAATATTCTTGCAGATAGCTGTTACCACTAGAAAGAAAAGCCTTGAGTGTGGCAGTGCAGTGAAGCAGGAGACAGCTAGAAGGGAAACCATCACAGGTACCACTTCTTTACCTGCAAATGTGACCAACTGGAAAATGGCCAGGCCAAAAAGGTTTTTTATTTTCAGTGACTTTTCAGTGAAGGTAATGAAGCGAGTTGGCTGGGAGGGAGGCTTTAGCAATTTCACACCTGCTGTGAGCACCCCTGTAGATTAGCTCTAACCCTGTAGAAGCCAGGTTAACTAATCCAGAACAAACATTCAGTGACAAAGGACATAACTCCCTTTTTCTCTATAGATGAGGGTCCACCATCAAGAAAAATGCTTCTTTTTCCATGCATGATTCTATGTTTCTTGAAGTGGGATGGCTGAGTGGGATGGATAAAGGCACAATAATTCAGTTTGCTTTTTCCTATTCTGCATCTAATCTAATTGAACAATCAAGCAACCTAAACTGGATTAATCTATAGGCATGCCTGATTCAGTAACATAAGGGATAAGATTCTTCAGTATATATACTTTAACCTCAAAGGATAAGTTAAATGGACATCAAACATTCCTACAAACAGAAAGAAAATATTTGTAAATTAAATACAGTCAAATTTTGGGGATATCTTGGTAAAGATGATTCAGAGAGGGAAAAAAAGATTGAATCTAAAAGGCTTTCCCAAATGTAGAAAAGTAAATAATATACAATCTACCCGCTCAAGTTCTCAATAATTTTTTATTCTTAAACATACTGGTCCGCAAGAGGCACTGTTATATAAATTATAGTTCTATGATAAAATGCTTCAATCAAAAAAAATCAATTTTTGCAAGAGGATATGACTTCACGAATCCTTAATAAATGACAATGTTTCTGCATTTTTGAAACTGGAAAATTACTTATATTTTTGGCTAGTCATCCTAACATAACACTGAATACCTAAACGTGTCAGTGTTGTGGTTTAGGAATGGTATTCTCCAATTTCATGCTCTCATTCCCCCCTCCCCTGCATTGGGCTGGAGAAGAGAATTGGAGGCACAAGAGGTAAATATCACAGGCTGAGATAAGAACAGTTTACTGGTAACAGCAATGAGATAAGAAAACATACAGAAGCAGTAACAATATTAATAGCAAAAGTGTACAAGAGAGGTGAGAATTCACATGCAAATGCTCAGCACTACACTCCTCCCCAGGTCTGAGATAACACTCGGACAATAGCAGTACCTTTATCTCATCTTGAGTTCCTGTCACAGCGCCTTAATTTACTGTTTGAGTTCCAGGTGTCCCTGGAGGTGTATTCAGGAGGCGGGGTTTGGTTGTCGCAGATGCCGTCAGTCCCTCACAGCACTGTGAGGGCTGCTACAGAAAACCGAACTCCATCTCAGCCAGACCCAATACACCTGGAGATGGCTGAACAGCTGCCTGCCCATGGGAAGCGGGAATGGATTCCTTGATTTACTTTGCTTGCATGCGCAGTTTTGCTCTTCCTATTAAACTGCCTTATGTCAATCCGTGAGTTTTCTAGCGTTTCTACCCTTCCAGTTCTCTCCCTGATCCCACTGGCTGGGGAGTGAGCAAGTGGTTGCACGGGGATGAGCTCCCGGACGGGGGTAAGCTATGACACCGTGATGGGAAGGTTAGATGGCACTAAATGTGGAGATCAAGGAAGAGTATTTTCACAGCTTTTTCAGGGAGATTATACGTGTTTAATGGGTGTCATCTGAACGTGTAAAACACCCATTTTAGTGACAGATGGCTAATGGTGTCCTAATGGTATAAAGGTCTGATTTAAGCAGTGGAAGAAACTCCACTGCTGAACAATTTTTGAACACCATGAAGCACTACTGCTACCAACTCTGAAGTGAAAGGTGTGTTGGTAGGAGATAAGAAAGTTTGTCGAATTTTTAAGTTCAATGTGTAAGCAACATCCCTTTGATGTGTTCACGGCAGGACCGCCTGTGAGGACTTGCTGAACTTGAGGGAAGTTCATGCGTCTGTGTGTGAAGGGGAGACCCTTAAAGCAGCCATTCAGAGTATTCCTGTGTATTTAAATAAAATAAGTGAAATGTATGATGGAAAAGTGAATATAGTTGTGAAAACAATTAAAAAAGCCAAGGTGAGCTACTTAGAAAAGAGAGAGAAAACCTCAACAAACAAAATAAAATATCCAGTTAATTTATTTTGTATTTTTTATTTACATGATTGCTTAATGATAAAAATTATCACCATGCATCTTTCTTCAATCTAAGCCTTTTCTGTTCAGTGATCTTGGCTGCAAATGTCTACTACTGATTAGGTCAATAAGGTATCAGAAATTTCCTTAGAGATATTTTATGAATTCTTCTATTCTTATAATAGGAAGATAGTACTGGATTTGTGTTCAAGATCTGTTGACAGTCTATGCATTTCCATCGAGTAATAACATGAAAGAAAACATTGGAAAGATGTGAAAAAACCTAACTCACAAAGGAAAGTAGTAAAGTACATTTGGGTCTCTAACTATTTAATGTACTAATACTGCATAGTTGACTATGTTTATTTCTTTCAGTTTAATTTTTGTATTCCTGCTGACATCACTGATTTCATTAGTTTGGCAGAAATATTAAAGTTTCATTTTAATGAAAGAAAAATCAAAGCAGAAAGGCTTAAAGGTTCTCACACAAATCTGTTTTGGGGACAGGAAATGGAACTTTCTGTTTTAGAGCATAGCCATTCTCACATACCTATTATTTTTCCTGAATTATCTTTTTCCTAGTTCAATTCTACTTTTTATGTCCATCATGCTGCTAAAAATCCCTGTTAAAAGTCTGTTTAAGGAAATGAATGTTGCTGGATTTTTTCTCTTTCTGGCAGAGGCTTACAGAGCTGTTTCCTAAACAATGCCCTCAAATACAGCCTGGATGTGAAAACTTCCTGCAGAGGCAGTTCACTTAAGGTTCAGGCTATCCTTAATTATAGGATGCTGTCAGCTCAGAAATTTCTCCAAGAAAGACCTCTAACTTTTATAAGGCAAAGAAGCTTATGAGTTTTTAAATGACCTTCAAAATCCAGGGAGAAAGTTAGAGAGTGCAAACAATGCATCTTTCCTATACGGCATCCTTAACCTTTTTTTGTTGATGCATCCAGGACCTGACACAGGCTACCTTTCTAGCAAAGAAAGTTATATTATGCTTCTTCTTTTTCTTAAGCCCTTTTTGTAGACCTTTATTGGGAAAAAGCTTGGTAAACAGCAAAGTGACAGTTAATCATTTTCTGATAATGCACATCTCTCCTACAAGATCAACTCAAGCACACAATGCTATGTAAAATCTCCCCCCTACACACAAAAACACACAAAAAAGAGAAAACCAAAAGCAAAGAAGACCACCCCAAACACCAAATGCCAAACCCAAATACCCTGTTTTCCAGACAAATGCCTTGGCAGAATACAAGACCACTTCTTTCCTTTCCACTTTTTGATACTGAACTGGCTTTAAATGTTGGAAGAGGTATAAAACCAAGCACTCAAACTGCCCCTTGAAACAAGCATTCTTCAGAACAAACAAGCGAACTCTTCCCCTAAAACTACCGTGGCTTAGAGATATTCAAAATAGAAAACAAAAAAATATTTGCTAGCAAGCTTTTGAATGAATAATGAACTAAACACTGTCCACTCTAAACCTTGGAGGAGGATTAAGGACACAGAAAATATGTAAAAACAACTACATCATATAAAATTTTTACATATGTAATGAAATGAAAAAATAACCAAAATCTAAAGAAAAATTTAAAATTCTGTTCTACTGTAATGAATTAAGCTGGAATTTTTTGGCGTTAGTTCAGGCTTTTTTTTAATCTTTCCACCCCAAATACACTGCTACATAACAATCCTCAAGTAAAAATCCCTTTCCTACCAAAATTCAGAACAGATATTTCTTATGTATGTTGTTGCTTTGCAGAACTTCATTTGTTTAGACAAAGTCAAACAAAACAGCAGAGCTTTTACAAGAAAGGTATCACAGTCAACTGTGACTAAATGGAGCCAAGGAATATCTGCTGCAATCATTTGTTTTAGTAAAAGTAGCATAATTGTGCCATAAACTCCTGCCTGTTACTCTGCAACATATTACATCTGTTTTATGCTAATGTAGTTCCAAAGAAATCAATGATATTTATACTGACATAAAGCTGTGGTGAGTCATATTCTCAATTAGTCTTCAGTTTGAGACGGAATACCAGAGATTTTTCTTTATTTTCCAAAATTTAGCCGGTAATTTTGTTCACCAATTTCTAAGAAGCTGAAAGTTTAATTACATCTATAGGGCTTCAGAGTACCCCTTGAAAAATCATCACAAGTTATTTTAAGCAGATTTAACTTTTAAATTAAATTATTGTGACTGCATAGATCTTTTGTTTCATTAATATGTTCATAACAAGAGGCATTGATCTCTGACAGATTTTTTTTCAACTGTGTGATCCATAGGAATCATGAAATGCCTGTGAAGTAGCATATCTGCCCCAAAAAAGGCTTATCAACTATCCCATCATAACTATCCTAACATATTGAACCTGCCATCAGTCAGATATATTATGCTCTTATTTTGATGGTTGAATTCAACTCCCCTTAGTCAAAATCATGTGCGAAAGCCCCTGTCAGTTTTAAACACAACACATATGACTTTTAGAGACTAAGCCAAACAAGGAGTGGCAGCGGGGCTGGGGTTGTTTAGCCTGGAGAAGAGGAGGCTCAAGGGATACCGTATCGCTCCCTACAACTGCCTGAAAGGAGGCTGTGGCCAGGTGGGAGTCGGCCTCTTCTGCCAGGCAATTAGTGACATGATGAGAGGACATGGCCTCAAACTGCACCAGGGGAGGTTTGGGTTGGACATCAGGAAGAATTTCTTCATGGAAAAGCTTGTTAAGCATTGGAACAGACTGCCCAGGGAGGTGGTGGAGTGATCATCTCTGGAAGTGTTCAAGAATTGGCTGGACATGGCACTTAGTGCCATGGTCTAGATGACAGGGTGGTGATCAGTCAGAGGTTGGACTTGATGATTTGCAGGTATTTTCCAGCCTAAATGATTCTGTGATTCTGTGGTTTTGAACCACTCAAAGTGAAAAATTGCAGTTCTTTCTTTTCATACAATTTTGTCTAGTTTTAGTGCATTTTTTCTTTACTTTTGTTAAAGTGAAAGAGATTTTTTTTAAAAGGTAGTGATGTGTGTGTTCAAAGGCTTACCAGAATAATCTGATACATTAGGCAGACAGGAATTTAAACAGATAATCTGAGGTAAACCTTGCTGGGATAATTTTAGAGTTGGTTGATTGAATTTAGGTTGATCAGAAATAACCAGAGACCTTGACTTAGCAGGCAGTTAATGCCTAAAGATCTAATGGAAGAGGGCTCTTCGTGAACACGATGGACTGCCACACACAACACTTCAGGTTTTGGGTTATTCAAACTAACATCCTGGATCAAGAGGTCCAAGGTCAAAATTGCATTTTACAGCTTAGTTAACACCAGTGTTTGTATCCATTACAAGCTATATTTATTTTGTAATGGGAAATGTGGCTATACAGAATTACTATTTTGTTTGATTATTTTTCAAAACATAAAATCAAAGTTGTAGCTGTATTTTGTCCCTAGATTCCTGGGATTGAAAGTTTTGTGTATTGGTTTTTTGTTGTTTCTGTTGTAGATAATGGCAAATGGTATTTCCTGGACATTATTTCTCAGTCTCTATGGACTTTTTTTACACAACTCAATCAACTACATTTTTCACCAGGCTTGAGACAAATACCTATGTGTCCCCCTTTCATTTAAGTAGGAATTCTATTGCTTCAAATATATACATATAAAATAATATACAGAAGATGGCTGCTGAATGAATTCATCAAGTGGTGAATAAATTCTTCTGAGAACAAGATACAATTTTCTGGCATTCTGATATTAGTCATTCTTTGTACAGGATGGGTAGCATTAAAGGCATCTTAAATAGTTCTCAGTTTGCTTTTCTGAAAAGATTTTGACAGTGTTAATTACTTCTGCTAACAGAAATTTCCGACACTTACACGACCTTCTGCTGCATATGAAAAAGGCTGTCCATGGTTGGTGTACTGATAAATGCAAGGAAAATCCCAGGAACTGAAATTAAATGAAACTAAATAAATCTTAACATTACCAAGAAAGAATTTCCAATGACTTCACCAAAACACATTATACTTCTTCTGGTGGGGGAGCAAGCATTTCTGTATGAAGAAATGAACTCCTTTGGAATGTAGCAATAACATGCACTGATGGCAAGAGAGAAGAGAAGCACAGGATTCTCCTTTAGCACTTACCACCTACCACTCCTTCCAAGTGGCCATTTTATCGCTAACTGAAAATAAAGTTATTCCTGCACGTTGGAGAGAAAGCACAGAACATTTTCGAGAATCATTTGAAAAAGTGCATAGGCTGTCAAGGATCTTCCTTCTAATACATTATGGCAAATACACTCCCAGTACAGGATAAGGAGATTTATTACCATTAAAAGGTATTTCAGTTCAGAGAGAGAATAAAATAATCCGCCCCGAAGAGCTGTGTTCTGGGTGATTACATTTTGACCTCAATTCCTGCTATATTCCCTAGTGAATTTGTCCATACAATAATGTTTCCCCTGCTGGGACCTAGTCCAACACCACCGAAAATTAGATTTTTCTATTGATTTTTATGGTCATTTCCTTCTCAAAATCAGTTGTTGTTAAACCATAAAAAAAAATTTTCCATGCTCACTGTTCCATCATATGTTTTGAAAAGCATATTGGAGAAATCCCACAATGTTAAAATGCATGTTTAACCACAGAGAGATTCAGTAATACTCATGGAAGAATACAAATCCTTATAATCCATTGCCGTGCTACAATTTTTTTTCTCGTTTTATTTTTACAGGATGCCAACTTCCTGTCACTAAGAAAGTTAGCTTTAAAAACAGTATTTAAAGGTATTTTTGTGACTCCTCAATCATATTGCCCTATAAAACTGTATAAAAAATTTGCTTTATTCAAAATGGAGAGGGAGGATTGCTGTCATTATGTGATTACAATGGCAAATTACTGTCAACAAACACCCAAAGTGAGCAGAGAGAATTTTTCTCCTATAAATCTCCTGAGAGCTACACAGAACCCCAAAAACTCCCCATAAGCTGTGCCAGCTTCTGGCAACCTCCTGCTGTATGGCTCCACTCCTTGTGTTGTATTAATATATATTTTTTTCTGGGATGCTTTGCAAACCTTTAATTATTGCAGAATAATTTTGGACAACGCAAGATTTTTCACTCCAGAGTAGCAGTTATTAAGTCAGAAATCAGCATGCAGGTGAATTCAATATTCCTTTTTTAAACTTATTTTTAACGCTGAAAACTGTACATCTTGCAGGCATGAAGTAATAACACCAGAAGTTCTAAGGAACAGTCTCCTGAGCTGTGGACTAATGAAAACCTGATGTCTTAATTTACAGAAACAGATGAAAAATCACACCAAAACTTTCAGAAAAAATGAGAATGCCAGTGACACTGCTGCTACCTGCAGGAGCAGCTTGTCTTAGCCCTTGAAACTTCACAGTTATTTGACATTTATGAAAAACTTCGAAACTGCAGAGCATTTAATCATATAGGCACTAAAAAGCCTGTTAGTAGATCTATAGGATTCACAGATTCATGGAATTGTTAGGGTTGGAAGAGACTTCTGAAGATCATGTAGTCCAACCCCCATTCACCAAATTCGAGATTCAGGAAGGCTCTGAAGTTCAGATAGAGTAGTTTTAAGTGGAAGCAACTAAAAGCTTTTATTCAGGTACTCTTACTCAACTGTGCAGGACATCTTTCTGGAAAAATAACCCAATGGGCAAGAAAAGCTCTGGCTGAGAAGGAGTGAGTCACTCTCCAGCTGCCACAGCAATGCAAGAATGTCCTTCTGCAAACCCTCAGTTACAAAGAGTCCAAGAACAGAAACCAAGAAGAAAGACAATTTTCCTTATCCTGATATGGTGAAATCCACCTCTGAAGTGCAATCACTTTGAACTTGTCTACAAGACTTTAAGCTTGTATTTATGTGATGAGCATAAACATGAGCAAGCTGACACTTGCATGTTGAATGGCGTTGCCCCAGTTGAGTGCATCTTTCTCAACTCACTTAGATGTTGACAACTGTGTTCTCTCAAAAGAGTTATTTCAGGGTTCGTTGTTTTGGGTCTTTTGTTTTTTTTTTTTTTTGTTCAGATACTAACTGGTGTCTGAAGTCAGTGGCAGCATGTGATGCAGCACAACACAGGAAATTAAACTGAGGACTTATTATTACCTTGCTGTTAAACTCAGTTAGCAGACATATCTAGATTGGCTAGAAAGTTCTTAATAACACACATTTTATTACTCCCTGGATCTAAAACACAGACATAGGTGATCCTATAACTCCCAGTATGTTTAAGATACCGGGCCACAGGCTGAGAACATCACCCCCATCTCCTGTTCTGTTCTGTCACTGTAAAGCTCTGCACTGCCACTTAGGGTTAGTGAAGGAAATTTTGGTGAGAGAGAACATTTGATTTTAAAGGCATTCCCTGCTACTGCTGATCTCATTTGTATTTCAACTCCAGGTCAGTATTCTGAAGATAGTCTCAATTAGGAAGCATTACTAAAGCTGACTTTTTAAAGAAAGATGTGCAACAGCAGAGGAAATTTGCAAGTCACATAAATACATAAAGTACATAAATCATGTATTAACTACTGTACGTGAAGCACTGGGAATTGCCATTCTGTGTTCTGGCTCAGCAAAGACTTACATGGACATAGCAAATGCTAAGGACTGGGATCTAAAAAGGTACAAATTTATATTATATTCCTGTTGGCAAGCAATCAAGAAGCTGGAATGATGACATAACATCCAGATTGACTATGCAAAGCAGGTCCATGTGTTTTGTCTATGAAGAATGAGGACATTTGTGAACCTAAGCATGTAGGTTTGCTGTAAATTCAACACAGACTGACACTCTCCATTTTGGATGCATGAAAGCAGGTGCTGTAAGAATTCTCCTCTTCCAGTGAAAATGAAACCAGTTTTTCCATTTCGGATTTCGGTTTTCTTTTTTTTTTTTTTAAAAGGTTGTGGTGGCTGAGATAGGGCTGGAGGACAGGTGGACGGCAACATGCCCTGAATACCAAACATAACTGTAAAATCCCTACTGCTAATGTTCAGCACCTAAAACACTAGTTATAGATATAAGAGTGCCCAAGAATAGCTGGAACTGAGGCCAGAGGGCACAGACTGACCCTAAATCATGGGGTCAAACCCTTATGGGTTACCAAACAGGGAGCCTAACCAGGTCTTAGGAATGCTTACAGACCACACAGAATTCCTGAAGGAGGTGAGGTAATCACAAAAAGATGATGATGATGAGGTCATAAATGCAGAATGCACATCTTCCACAGTGCAGCCCAGGAGCCAAGAGAGGAGCCTACAAGGACTGCAGTGTTGTGAATTTGTATTTACCACAACTCCCTCTCTATCCTACAGCAAAGGCAGCACAATTGCTGTCTCAGCAATGTAGCTGTATGTCGCGGGTTTGGTTTTAACCGGGCGGAAACACCAATTTAGTGTAGTGGTTTGGTCCAAAATACTCATTACTGTTTATCTGCTGTGAGATAAGAATTAGGAGAAATGCAAAGCAGGCACCAAACTTGAAAGAATATAAAGAAGTTTATTAACAGACCTAAAAGAAGAAGGAAAAAAAATTATACCACCTTCAGAACTCTCCTCCTCCCCCCACCTTCCTCCCTTCTCCCACTGACAATGTTCAAAGACAACCCTTGAGATGTTCAGTCTGTTTACCACTTCCATAATAACCTTGTTCAGTCCATTTAGAAAGAGAAGTCTCTTCTTGCTCATGCTATGAAAACATTATCACAACGAGACAGCCGCCCACTTCCAAATATTGTTCAGTCCATTCAGGAAGAGGAGTCTCTCTGCCTGCGTGTGAGTCCTTTCCCCCGACTTGCAGCTTTTCCCGCAACTGCTTTCGAGGGTCCACTCTTGAAGTTTTTTGGGGTACAATTTTAAGGTCGAGCCGTTCAGAAACAAAAACAGAGGCCCTTCTCCTTCCCTGGGAGCAAAGGGTCTTCCTCATCTTCATCTTTAGGACTATTTCTGGGAGCATCTCTAGGGACTGAGGTTTTTTCCTTTCCCGTTTGGAGCAAAAGTCCTCATCTGGTTCATCTCTCCCTGTCCAAACTTCTCATGAAATTACAGCTGCGTCAGCATCTGCCTATCTCAGCGCAGGTGCTTTTGCTTACGAGTTGAACACTCCACCTCCCATATCTTCATGAAATTACAACAGGATACTCTGATATATCATAGCTTCACAACAGAATTTCAGCTTTAAGCATCTCCTCTCTCTCTTCCCTCAGGTTTTCAGCTCTTCACAGCAATAAAAGGGTTACTCTCACCTCGGCCTTGCAGCTTTGCAGCTGGAATGTTGAATGTTTCTTATCGCAGTGGAGAGGGGGGAGAGCCGAGCCGCTCCGGCTGCCCGCGGCAAGGCAGTGGGGGGGGTTCCATGGCTGGAACAGATCCATCGGCTTCAGGATGGCCGTGGCCCGGCCCGGCCTGGCCCAAGCAGGGCCTGGCCGGGCCCATTGGCCCCCACACGGGGCCCGCAGCCACCTGTCCCAGCACCGGAAACGAGAGAGAGAGCTTGGAGGGGGAGTTTGTCTATTCTTAAATGTGGATCACAGAGGTGATCACAACTTTAAGTGGCTTAGAGAATTGTCCATATTCAAACTGTCCAGCTGATAGGTTCTATCAGTTCCCAGAGGAAACTGTAAGCACCCCTTAGCAAGGACGTCCCTTCCGGGACTATGCTTGCTAACCTATGACACTGTAAATGATTACTTTAGAAGCCATCTTGGAGAGAGTTGAAGGAATCACTTTTTTTTTTTGTGCAACCAGAATCAAGTGAAGTGTGGAGTGCCCCCAGATACCCCAGTGGAAAGCAATCTTTGTGTGGCTGCTAACCAGTTTCTCCCCTAGAAGACATTAAAACATTTCTCTGAAGGAAAAGCAGATTTGAGAAGCTGTCACAGTAGCTTCTATTTACTGTGAAGGGAAATCCTTCAAAAAAGATGGGCTGAAGTCTCAGTATAGAAAACTCCCCTCCCCAGTCTGGCCAGTACTGCTGCCACAAGCCCGTAATTGCTGTAATTTCCAAGTTTGGTATGGAGGGGAACCAATGAAAATCACCATCCAGGGCTGTGTAGTTGCTGAGTGAGGAGAATCCGTAAGTCCAAATTGCTGGAAGAGCAAAAAATAGTTCCTTTCTCATAAATGAAATATTTTTCCTGAGGATTTTCAAGTAGGCTTGAAAATCTATTACTCAAAGGTTTGAAAACTTCATCAGTAAGTCATGACTAAATGTCTATATTTGCATGAACACACACAATCAAAACTAAATTATTTAAGCTTAATCTACAATTTTATACCACTTAAGTGAAAATTATTTCTGTGAAAGTTTTGAACATGCACTAGATGACACATCCATCTTAAAAAAGAATCTGAAAGCCGCATTTTTACTGGATTTTATGCACTTACCTCTTTTGAATTTAATAACTTCTTTCTTGATTACAAGCTTATCATAAAAGATAAAGCAACCAAGTAAGAGCGTGATATATCTGCAGTTAGTGCAAATGGTAATTGTATTCTCCTGGATAAGGATTTTCAAGAGACTCCTAGCTTGCATGGCTGTGCCTTTTATTAGGGAAACCAGATGAAAGTTGAATATTACCTTTTAAATTCTGTAGCTTATTCAGGAAATCCATCTCCACTTTAATTGCACTTTCCCCTGTAGGGTAAAAAATTATTTTACAGCTCTTAGAATTTGAAGGTATTTTAGGGTTTAATTTTCTTTGAAAACACAGACATGACAAACACCCCATCCTTCAAGATAGACTGACCTCCAAAATTCTGAAATTAACTGTGAATGAGGTCTAAATATTTAAATCTTTTTTCATGAAAGCTATTAAGACTAAAGGTTATTGTGAGGCTATTTATGCTAGTCTAAGTGCCAGTGAACAGGAAATACAGGGTCATTTACGTTTTATAACTCACCTTGTTAACATGCAGGAAGGCAGGATGCAGCCACTGTATGTCCCCAATTTTCAAGGGAAAATGTGATGGAAGGAAGTGCTGTCCTTTAAATAAATACATAAAGCCCTTTCCTTAATCTTGAAGGAGGAAAGCTTCTCCACAATGTAAATATAGATTTTAGTCCTTAGAGTTTAAAAATTGTTTTGATTTTCCAGAATAGGAACACCAAACATAAGTATTCACTTATGACATTACTACAGTTGCTTCCCACAACTGTAAATTGTTGCAGAATACTGAGAAAATAGCTCATTTTGGGATAAACACAGCACTCAGGCTTACTGTAACAACAAATGTATTACCAATTTGCCCAGATTATTCAATATGAATAGTTTCTTCAAGAACTTGTACAGTTAGTAAAATAGAAATATTTAATAGAAAACAAACACCCAGATCTTCTGTGGCCTTATTGTATTGTACTTGCACGTCATGAAGTCATGCAACTCTGCAGCCCTCATTCCCCTCATGAGATCCATGTGTATTTCTGTGCTTTGAAGGAGCTCTTGCCATCCTTGCAGGAGTGGTTGCTTCCATTAGAATTCATTTGGCATTGACCACTCTCATTTTTTGTCTCCCTGAAACAGAAAAAATGGCAAACAATCTGCATTTTGACTTAGTGACTGATTTATCAGAAAGATCATTGGGGTGAGTATTCTGAAACATAAGTCTCTGAAGAGATTCAGCATTTGGTAGCCCAAGGGAAAGAGACCTCCCCATCAAGCCCAGTCAGCAAATGCTGACTTGCAGAGCTGTCTCCTGCCCTGCAGCTGAGTGTTCGGCAACAAATACCATGGGATGAGAATGACAGCATTTAACAACCGCTTTGCAAAATACAGTAATTACACAACATAAAAAGTGGAAAAGGATCAAGCTTTGGTGGTCCATACTTGCTCTTTGTTTCGTGGAGGGGTGGGAGATCAACCAATAATTACATTTCTAGTAATGACTTAACTCAGCCATAAGCATTACACTTATGGTCAGCTGCATTATATCAAGTCACACATAATTTATAAGCATTGCTAAACAAATAAACCAAAATCCCCTCTGTCAGCAGAAAATACTTCCATCACCTGGTTGAAGAAAAGACTAATTACAGGTAGACATGGCCTTGCTATAATTCTTAGAGATGTTATTCAGGTTTTGCTTTGAATTAGCTCACTTCTATGTGACTCTGACACAAAATAAAAGCTTTATGTGTTGAGGGAAATTAAAACACCCTGTTAGGTACTCCAGAAGCACACGGTGAGAAAAACTGCCCTGCTCAGACACCAATGTATCTTTACCCTTTCAGCATAGAATACTACAAAACTAAGAACAATAGTTACATAGTAGCAGTGCTTGTTCAAAGAAAACACAGGCCCAGATAATATTTGGTGGGGGAGGGAGGGGAGGAATTTGCCCCAAGCTAAAGATTCAAAGTGTTTAGAAACCAACAGCTTTGACTTAAATATTTTCTACATTGTTGCAACGTAACTAAAATGGATGCACAGACCCCATATCCTGAATAAACTATGTTAACATAACTGTCACCTCTAATATCAGCAATTGAGAGCTCTTTTTCAATCGTTAGCGTCTTAAAAAACATGCAGCAATTTGAACTAAAATCTTCAAAACTACAACATACACCCTGCTGCATTTAATATGTGTAACACACCACAACTGCCAACATTTTCAGTTCTTGAATCTGAGCATACACTGTGCCCACCTGCAATCTTAAAAATTCCACTTCACTCACAGCAAATGCTGATCTCAGTTAAAAACCCCTTTATTAAGAACAATCCAAATCAGAAATTCTAATACTTTACAATAACAATTTCAATGCATAATTTAAGAAAATTACTTATTTTTCAAATCTTTTCCCCTGTACATTCCTTCTTCTGTGTACATACTTTACATAGTAGCATAATTATAATTTCCCATTGGGATTACAGTACAAATAGTTTGAACCACATATAGCACAATTTCTTTGGTTCAAAGTCATGAACTCCTTCCTCAAAGGCTTCATAAATTTCTTCCACAGCAGATAGGCTGCTGCCACAGATCTGTGAATCGAAGTGCTTTCTTCAAATTTCAGGCTCTCACTGAACAAGCTGTTCAATTTCAACATGAGAAGTTGACTGATGACCATTAACAATCAAGAAGCTGCACTATATTCTCTAAGCATTTTACATGGTAGGCATGTAGTTCATTTTCTTCTGGCTGGGGAGAACCTGAAAGGAAAAAGAATCCCAAGATTTGAATTTCTAGTTGATTCTTAATATAAAATTACCAAAGATTGCATCAAATGCCTTGGAAGAATGCATGCTGGTTTACGGCCTTAACCTCTGTATTAATGAGTAGCAAATTAGATATTACTACTTTATGTTGCAAATTCTGTTTTGGTTTTTTCCTTGGGTAGGACAAAGCAGGAAATGTAAAATAACAATAGCCATGTCGAAAAATTCCCCCACGTGTACTCAGAAGAACAATATACCATTTTAGCCAATCATCACTGTTAAGTGATCAAAGCTTTACAAGCACAGACTAGTTGAGAACCTTAATGCAGGAATATATTAATGACAATATTGATGACATATTACACAATTGTAAAATGTAACAATTACAGTTGCATAAATCTTTTATACTCCATACTTTGATATGTGTTTATTGAATTAAAAAATCAATAGTTCTGGCTGGGACTTCATGTTCTATAGCAGTACACAAATAAATGGCGATTAATGTTACAAGGTGCTAGTATGTAAAAGGTGCATATTTCTACCTTGTTGATTCAACATGGTATTTTGAAAAGTCTCTGACCAGTGGTACTTCTGCTATAAAGAGAAATACAAACTTATCTATTTATTATCAGTATATGAAATGTTGTATTGTTATGTTTAATGATTGATTTAGTATAGGCTGAGTTTGAAATGACAGTACATTCACAAAAGTAATGGATTTGGGTGACAACACAGGAATAATTATCATGAGATGTTCTATTAAAAATACATCTCCTCCTTATTAGGATACCAACAAAGGTCAATGTAGACAAAATTTGTGGCAAATCTGTTATGCAAATACTATGGAAACCTGGTATTATAACCCCCTCAATCAATAAAGCTATTTGAGTATATCTATAGAACAATTTAATTAATATGGAAGTTCCTTACCTTAAAATGAGTCATTATCACGTCCTGTCAAGATTAGACTAACTTGATGTGACCCATTATTAACTACTGAAACTCCAGCTATAGACCAGTGTCTGAACACCTTTAATGCTAAATGTTCTTCAGCTGAACCTATTGTACTGAAGCTATTCAAACAAGTTATGTTCAGTTATTTGAGCAAAAATCTCAAGCTCTCAGAATGTCACTAACTCATGGCACAGTATTTCAATGTTGTAACAATGCTCTGTTCTGATACCTTCTCTACGTAGCTCTGAGGCTGAGCATGGGTAAGCAAAGTCAATGCTAAAAGAATTTTTCTTATCACTAACTTTAGACTTAAAGAGTCACAGAACTGTACTGTGAAAAGAAGGATTTTTGTTGCAAGCATGATCAGACCTATGCTTCAAAACTAACCTTGGCAATTACCTAAGGTCTTTACTTAAGGCATTTTTCTCCATCTGTATTTATAAGGTGCCTAACCATAAACCATATTGCTAACTGTGATTTTAGAGACAAAAATATCCTTTCAAAAACTTGTAGCACAACAAAAACTTACTGTAATGATATAAATTGAAATCATTTAATGATGGAAAAATAAAGAATTGGCATTAGGTAGAAGTAATACCTACTTTTCTTCACTAAAGAATAAGCCTCATCTATTCTTCTCCTTATGGATGGATTCTTCAAAGTCACTTTTGCCTGTACACACACAAACACACAAAACACAATGAGCTTTCTTCCCCACATGATCACACTTCAACACCAAAGTTTAGAAAATCACAGTAAGTCATCAGAGCACGAGACGCAGGAATTTTTAGAATTAACATGACTGTATCATCATACAGACTTTTATATTAGTCACAAATGACAAAGGACAAGCTGCTTCTTTACCATGTTTAATCTCCCAGCCTCAGCAGCTATGCAATTAAAATAGACCAGAATGACTACTGTAAACTTTATTATTATTTACTTAGAGATTACTGTATTGTTTACAGCATAAAAGTATAACATTACAGTTCTTTCACAGATTTCTCAAATACTAACCTTCTGATAGTTGTGAAGCAAAGCCCAAAGCGAAGCTGCTCCTATTCTCTGAACAGCAGGACTGTTACTTTCCAAACAGGCAGACAGTACTGCAATTGCTTGATCTAATGAGACAAATAAAAAAAAAAATGAAACCAAATGCATCTAGAAAATATAATCAAGAGCAATGTAAATATATTTACATGCCTCAGTAGATTGATGCTTGGAGTACACTTATTTTTATGACAAGTACGGGTATGGCAGAGGAATTACAAAAGCTTTATTATCAATTAAATTTCAATATGCTCATAAAATCAGCACAGTACATTGAAAGAAGTGTTAAAAACAATATAGCAAAACAAAAACAAGTAATGCAAAAAAGTTAAGCCACCAGTAATAAAACATGAACATTATGTATAGCCATCAGCTATGCTTAGGGACTGAGTAAGCTGTGAAACTGTTTTACAACTCCCACTAGCCACAATTAGAGCCACATCACGATGGATATTAAGATGTTTCTATTTTCCTTCATACTTATTATGCAGATGATTTGCAACCAATGAGAAATATTTGCCACCCCACTGTAGGTGCCTTAATTTTCTAGCATTGCTCTGAAGCCAGACTCTTCAACTTTGCTTGTTCACTTCACAACAAAAATTCATAGATTATGTAACTGAATAATGTATATTTAATTAAGGCAGTAAATCCACATCTTAGGAAAAATAAAAAGCATGGACACTATGGAAAACCTGCTGAGAACTTATAACAAAGACAGGAGCATTCTCTCTGCAATTAAATGGGGGAAAGAAACATGCCTTCTACAAACAACCATGAAAAAAGTTCCGAGCACATTGTTATATTAAATATATATGCCATGACATAACTTTATCATTATCGTAAACATTTTCTGCACATGACAGGACATAGAACAGTTTGTCTCAACATTCATGATTTGAACAAGCTAATAACATTTTGTCCAACTCGAAGATAAGAACTTCAGTTATTTGAAACTGACTGACACAAAAAATCCTTCAATCCTCCCTGAAAAATTAACTATTTGAGAAAACTGCAAAAATCCTTTCATTCATAAAGTCTTGCTATATCCAAATGATCTGCCTAACAATGAATCTTGATTTTCTTTTTAGAACTATTTCTTTGCTTTTCTTTTTATTATGTATTATTGCAATTGTCTCTCTGCCAAAATATGTGTTCTGTAATTACTTCTAAAAAAATAATTTTTATAAAAATGCTCTTCTAAAAAACAACACTGAGTTCTTGGTCAGTAACCCAAGCTGCCATGAAAATATAGTCTTCTGGAAGCAACAATATTCTAAGAGAACAATATACCCTTCAGATACTTACCATTACCTAATATCTTTGGTTTATTAGCTGGACTAAAACATATGTTATGTAGAATAAGAAGTGCTAGATGTTGGCTGCTCTTGTGCTTGTATTTACACATTTCAATGATCTGGTCTAAAAACCCATTTATCTTCATGACCATCTGTTGTCCATCTTCTCCAAAAGATATGTTCAGTAGCAGCTTTAGCCAGAGAGTAGACACATTACTAGAATTTTTATTACTTCCTTTTGGTAATGAAAGAGATAAAAAGTTCTGCAGGAAGTTACTCTGTTAGAAGGAAGAAAAAGGGTTTTAGAATTTATAGGATTCCATGGCTTGTTCACTATTGCTTGACCTTCCAACCTACATACTTGACCAAACACTAGTACTACTGTTTAATTTACATATTACAGGCAACCCATTATTATTCAAAGATTTTTGAAAAAAATTACATATGAAAAAGAATCTACTGCTTGGTTAAAAAGTTAATATGGTAACATACATTTTCTTCTATAATAATTTATGCAGTGTAGATACACAGAAGTTGATCCAACACAATATATTTCTTTAAAGGATGATTCCCCCCACCACATAAGCTTTTTGCTTTACACTTAGTGTTTCTACCCAAAAATAAGCTAGGAACATTTTAAGTGAATCAATGCACTACTTAGATAATGTATTCTTGATTCCATATTTAGTATTGCATTATATTAGCAAATGTTAAAGGTATCATAGAATGTCTCGAGTTGGAAGTGACTCATAAAAATAAAAAGAAAGGAGGAGTTTCCTACAGCACCACTCCTTCCTTCACTGACAGCCAGAGGAATGTCTTCTATTTTTGTAAGCTTTGAAGAAAAAAAAATGTGCATTGATATGACATACACTATCTCAGGGTTTGCCTCCACTTTAAGAAGGCTCCGAGAAGGTGAAAATCTATCTCCCTGTTGCAAGAAGGAGATGTTCTAACATAAATTCCTCTGATGAAAAAGTCCTTGACTAAATATTCCCAGCCTCACCGAATCTTGACAACATATACAAGCATCTGGTTGAAAGCAAGCAACCCAGTAAACAAACTCACTGTAGTTTTCTTCAAGTGAGTATAATATTGGTAATTTAATTTTCACAGAGGGAATTGGTTATTCAGCATTGCTTACACTTATGAAAGCGGAGCCCAAGACAGAGAAGGAAGACTAAGTACTATCACACTAGAGTGCAACTCTGAAGAGACTAAAAGCAAAAACAATTCACAGAATATAACAGCTACTACAGAAGAGATCTCAAACTCTTTGTTTCTATCAAAAAGTTTGAGTATTAGACACTTTGTAACGGTATGACCAGGTTTTACATAATTAGCAGCACAAAAAGATCTATTTTCCCCCTGCATTTCTAATGGGTAATAAGATCCAAGAACAGAACATTATTAATGGAGATCAAAAGAAATTGTTGCAATTATTAAATTACTATAAAATATGATAGAAACAAACACACTTTCTATAATTTCTGTTGTGTTAGCTCATCACATCACACTACAGTTGACTTTCTATATGGTCTGACTTCTTTCCTTAAGGTTCGAATTTATTTAAATGATCAAAGTTCAAGGGAAATAGATTTTTCAAAGAACATGTGATAAAACAGAGTAAGGATCATTCTATATACAAAATATAAAAAGGAAAAGACATTACATACAGTTGTGTAATAAGAATAGATTTTTATCTAACATCCAATTACTGACATCTTCCTAAAACTTTTATAAAGGTTATGTTTCACACAGCACACCTAATGATTTATACAATGTTTAATTTCTTGTTCATTCATGTGCAGCTATTTGCTCTACAGCATACTCACTTTCATGATCCACTAGTGATTGCCACCAATGTATATGGGTATTAAAAATGCTACACCCCACTGAAACAGAGAGGTTATAAAAAGCTCTAGAAAAAATTGTCCAGACTATGAATGTAACTGAATTCCACTCTGCTCTTAGGGAACAGTAACACAGCTGAGAAGACACAATGGATTTGACTCCCACAGAAGCATTTCTATACGATCACAGGATACTCCATACTAAAATATGAGGTTTATTAAAAAGAAAACTGCTAAAATAAAGATTACCATCTACTTACCTTCTGAATAATGCCTTTACAGTCATGAGACAGAGCAAGGTTAGATATTAGACAAAAGACCACCTGCTGAACTGGGCTGTTATCATTTGACACATGGGAAGCCAATTTCAAGATGTTATGCATTAATGAATTGCCAGCTGCACTTCGTGCAGACGGAAGTAATGATTGTCCACCACTGGCCCAACAAAGTGAAGCACAACCTTAAAGCAATGAGACATTTATCATATTAGAAATGCAGATGTGTATTTAAAAGAAAAACGTACAGAAAGAGCAGTGCCACTGCTCAAACAATGAGATGGAACTTTTGAAAAGATTTATTAGGTATCTTTTCTTTCAACCACAATGAAGTCAATGGGACATGCTTTGAATAGAAATGTGCCTGAATGTGGCAGTTTACTGGAATAGGCATCTACTGTTCTATTGTTCTAAAATGTAAGAGGCGATTCTGCTGTTAAATAGAAGCCATTGCTCCATCTCAGAAAGTCTCCTTAAAAACCAGAACATATATCTAATTATACAATTATTTGGCAGTTGAATCTGAAGGGATCCTCTGAAACTGGTTCACAAAATGAGGTCTCTGTATAACCTGAAAGGATTAATATAAGTTTCTTAGAATATTTTTTCGAGAAATATAAGCACTGTCTGCAGCTGTCATTACACTGTACAACAGAAGAATGCACGATCCTGTGCTACAGAGCTGTAAGTTTAAATTAACACAGCAGCAGGGGACAACTACGTTACCAACCTAATCTAGATACATGCCTTCTGCACAAATACAGATATATGTCTTTTTTTAGTGGCACTGGCCATCAGCAACAACAGTTAATTTCCTACCTGGCAAAAGTAAACAAAAATGAGACACTGTTTAACTGTAACTAATATTTACATGCATATCTCTGACTACACTGAGGAGGAGTGGTTAACCAGTTCAGAGTAGGTAAATTTGGGTAAATAAGGTAAATGAGGTAAATAAGCCAGCTACTCCGAACAGAAAGAAAAAACATGATTGATCAGACAGCTCTTGCTCTTATTAGCAAGGAAAATAAAAATGCAGCCTAGAGTCACTCAGAGTTAAAAAACAAGAAAGACCATCAGAACTTCACCCTGATTTCTCGCACATGGACAGGATACTACATTTTTATTTTATGCTCTGTAGCTGACTAATACACATCTTTCTTTGGCGCATACTGAAAAAAAATTCTTTATGAAAACAAGCCATTGCAAGCTCATTTAAGGTCTGGAGACATTAGCTTAAAAAAAGAGTCATATTTTAACCATATTAACTCTTTTATGGTATCTTGACAGGGAGAAAGGAACAGACACTTTTGTGTCTCTTCAAGCCACTTGCAAATTATTATTTATGATTTGCTAAATTTAAATAACCAGGATAGGGAATGAGACAAATCCATGCTAGAAAAAAGTTCAAGCTCCTAGTAGTAGGGATAATTACCAATGGAAATAAAAGGTTTGCTCAAATGAAAAGGAGGTTCCTTATGAAAAATAAACAAATGCAAGCTACTGACTCCAAGGCATAAATAAATTGAAGAAATTTAATATAAAATTGAATTTGATTGACTATTTCAAAACCAGAATGTTCTCAATAAGGACTGAAGTACAACCCATATAAAGTACTGATGCACTGTTCTCCATTAAAGAATTCCTAGAATAGTACTTCTGTAATATACTACTCAGCTTGGCAGGACATTCAGTGTAACCTTCAAACATAATGGTTTGAATTAAATGCTATTTAAACCTTTAGTACAATTGTACTTTTGCTAAATCCAACAGTTTGAAACCAGATCTGAACAAAATCTTGAATGTATTAAAATCAAAACTCTTGATAGACTTTGATGGGCCAGAGCTTTTACACTTTCCTCTTATGGTAGCAATAAACATTCTTTTTTTTCCCTTTATTGTGCTTTTCTGTCTGAATTTTTCTGGTAAAATATTTTGATGTATTCCACCACAGAGTACCTGCAGGATAGTTTGCAGTGTAGACGCAAAGCAAATGCAGAGCTATTTGCATTGAGGAGTCATCTGCTAAAAACCATGGCCATAGAGAATGCAGAACAGGAACAAGATGAGTTTTGAGTACTGCCATCTACAACAACATAAGGAAGAATTTAAAATGTTATCAATACTTTGAAAATGAAATACAGAGTGAGAAAAACATATTTTTATCTTATGTCTTATCTTATGGTTTAAAGACTGTATGGAGAACTGACACCATGATTTCAACCACCAATGAATTTAACTCTATGCCAGTCAAAAACAGCGCCATATCTTAATTACTGAAAGACATGCAAACAAAAGTAAAGATTTATTCATTCCAACTGTTCTTGTTCAAGAGCTCTCTATTCTAAAGTCTTATTCAACTCCTTCTAAAGTAATTACTGGAACTCAAAAAGCACGGAAATACAAGAGTGCAGTTTTATACAGAGCAAATGATAGAAATCTTCAGTTATCAACGCAAACTCTTTCAATCCTCCAAGCAATTGTTCCTGCAGATCCTGATCAAAACAAGAAAAACATTCCACAACAATCTTAGCTGAGATTATGGCACAACCAAGTTATGGGGACTTCAGGGATAATCAGATGGCTTATTCAGCCCCAAGTGTTCTGCATACAAAAAGAATGCTAATACATGCCCTGGAAAAGGGGTACTCCTGGAAAGTCAGGAAATCTTGTGGTTCCACCAATGTGTTTGCTAAAAGCAGCCCAAGTTGTATAAATAGCACAAGTAACACAATGCCAAGAAAAATTAAACTGTGAAAGAGAAAGTGGAAATAAATGTGTGAATGGTATCAGCAATAAGAAAGAGGAAGAGCAGTGATCAGAAAGAAAGAACACAGGAAAAAGTGAAAACAAGAAATGCAGTATTTTCGCCATTAAAAAAACAGGCAGAATTGAAGTTGAAAAGAAACTGAAAAGAACAGAGAAAAAACCAAGAATGAAATGAAAAGAAGAAATTCAAGACTTTGAGCAAGAAAAATGATTTCGTAAAAAATGGAGGTGAAAACAAAATTGTGTTTTGGAGGATTAGTACAATTTAACTCAGATAAAGAAAAAATAAATAGAAAAGTATTATTTATGCTTTGGTTAACATAACAAACATTAACAAACATGTTTGTTTGGGTTTGCTTGTTTGGTTGGGGTGGTTTTGGGGTTTTCTTGTCTTTCAGAAAGGGAAAAGAAGTAAGTAGAGAGGAATAAGGAGAAGAAACCACTTTCTAAGATCTCAAGTGTATCTCTGTGTGCCTTTCTGGTGGCCCCATACTTTTGTCCACACCCATTTTTCATATTATATACTTTGAAAATTAGAATTATTGACTTACTCAAAGCAGAAGTGGATACAAAAGATAACAGCCATCTGGAGCCATTGGGAGATGATGTTTCCCTAAGAACACTGAGTTCCCAATACATGTATGAAATATTCTTAGGAAGTGGGAATAATAATGAAATTTGAAGTATTTCTTGCCATTATTATCAAACTTAAATTTAGCCAACCTAAAATTAACTTCGAAGTAGAAAAAAAAAGTATCTTTCAGTAGCTGAATGAGCTCACATTACTTCAGTATAAGAATACTTACTTTGCATTCTTCATTTTGAAAGAGGCAGTTTCTAAGGAGCTGCATAGAACACCTTAACTCCTTAATAAGGTTATCCTCCTATCCAGAGAAAAATAATTGAAGATCATCAACATAAGACCAGAATGAATTTTTTCCAAGGAGGAAAGATTTCAAAAGAAGAAGTGCAAATCTAAGGTATCAACATTTGGGTCACATCTCCTCAACAGTTTTCTTCTGATTTCAGGTAGAATTCATCTCAGTTAGCTTCAAGCACGTTTACTAAAGATATTTGTAACTAGTAACTTATCATTCTTATCTCTCTTTATAACCCACAGATACTATTTCTAGGGGCACCAATCTGACCAAATGCAGAGATCTGTAGTACTGAGCTCCATTTTTCTTACAACTACTGAAGAATGGGTAGGAACTTTCTGAGTATTTGTCCCATCCTAAAGCACACATCTCAAACAAGTCAAATGAATTGCTCCCTGGAAGCATTTATTTTCCTTCCTTGGATAAAAACAAGGTGAAATTAGCTCTGAGTTTCATATCCTGAGATGAGCTCAGTTGGTTGGAGCATGGTGCTAATAATGCCAAGGTTGTGAGTTTGACCTCTATATGGACCATTCTCTTAAGAACTGGACTTGATGATCCTGCAGGGTCCATTCCAACTCAGACTATTCTGTGATCTCTACAGGTGGTCAGACCAATCCATCGTCTATTCCCAGGGTATTCATTTCCTATCCTTAACAATAAATATAGAAGCTATAAATAACTTCCAACCTGGTAAGAATATTACAAAAATAAATACAGACCTTTGGACAGTGAGGTGCTACATTGAGATTCAAGTCACAAGTAAACAAAAAATCTATCTTCATGACAGAGCTGTGACACTACAGGGTAGGGATGGCTGACCTAACTCCTATAAGGGTGACACACTAAACCACTTCTGAAAGACAACGAAATTCCAACAAGCTTGTTCACCACAGGAGACTATTTCTGTCTTATCAAACATAAAGGGACAAAAATGTAAAATAGGATTCATACCTAATCTCAGACAAGGTGAGGAAACAATGTGTGCTTATAAATCATAATGTGCTTATATATCATAAATCATATATTTGATGACATTTAGAGATGAAGTAACAATCTACTGCAAAAAGGTTCATGAAAGCTAGGTGTAGTAGATCAGGAAGAAACATACAAGTCATTTTTACAACTACATTTTATAACTGGTTTGTCTCACTTTTAGCCAAATAAAATGCTATTGCTAAGACAAGAGTCTTAAGACAAAACAAGAGTTCTTTCAAGGAACTCTGTAAGTATGAATTTAGTTAATAAGTAAAATAGCATTAAAATGACACAAGCTACAAGTCATATTTAATGTATAAACTTCTAGGAGGTTGAAAAAGTTATGGATTGCATTGATAGCCCTGTTTCTATTTTTTTTTTTTTTTAGGATACCTTGATTTTTACTAAGATACTATTTTGACGTGTTTTTCTGAAAGCCTGGCTACTTGTAAATACTTTTCATGCTCTTTATTAGCATCACACTAATTATTATCAAAGAAAAGGAATATCAAGTAAAACACATCAGTTGCAGAATGAAGCTAGGTCAAACACATTTCTCCAAACAATTAAAAAAAAAGAGGCAGAAAAAGGGAAAAAGAAAAGAAGCTGCCATAGCTTTCCTTTGAGAGTTATGGTTGAAGTGGGCGAAGGGGGCGGTTTTGTGAATGATCAGCTAAATCTACTACGAAAGCAATGTCTCAGTGTCCCCCACATGAAACTGTCATTGTGTACCACGTATGATGAACAGCACACTTACATATGATGCAGCAACCTACAGTCCCAGCTCAGCAAAGAAATCTGCCACAAAGTCTTTTGCAAATCTTTCAAAGAATTTTCAGTTAAACATAATCAGCTTTCTGAACTTTCTCAGAGGCCCCTTTCCTCCAACTTCTTTCAAGTTTTAAATTCCTCCTCAACCCAAAAACTACAAAGAACCAGCTGACTTCAACCTTACAGAACATATCCAGGGCAGGACACCTTTCAGCCTCCAAGCATTGAAATGGAAAATGAATGTGTTTAGGAGATCTCAACAAAAAATATGACAGTCTTCAAATGTCAGGGTCAAACTCAAATTTTTTTAAGAGCTCATTGTTATAAAACAGAGTTCCATACTCTCACAAATCAAGGGTAATGTCTGTACCAAAACCTCAGAGAAAAACACTGTTTTGCTGAAGCAATGCAGAAATGCCCTACAGGAAGATGTTTTCTGCAATTTCTGCTTTATGTGGGAGTGGACAAGATATCAAACTTGACAGCAGAGGTTACTGCCTGTATTTTATTAATTCTCTTAGATGAAAGTGGTAGAAAACAAGCAGATTGCAACAAAAATCTTATGAAACTGTTGTATGATGGTAAGACATAATTTATATCTAAATGTGGTAAAGAAGATTTGGGTGACATGAGAGTCTGGAAGAACTGGAAGGGAGGTTGAAATAAAAAAGGCTAAATAAATAAATTGTGACTGGAGAGAAGAAACTGAGAGTGCAGGGAGTGGAAGGACCCCAAGTACGAGGTTAAAAAAACCCCAAAACTGACAGGAAGTTAAAAAACCAGGGACAGCTGAGTCTGATGACAAGAAACTGAGATGTCCAGACCAAGTTTGAAGGAGACCAGAAAAAAAAAATAGAACTGAAAGCCAGATAATAGGAGAGTAAAAAAACTGTGATTTACATGCATAAGCAGACTGGAACTGGTTTTGGGATGGGAGGGAGATTGACTGATACAGGAATAGACAAAATCAAAACAGCTGGTTGAATGACACTGAAAAAAACCAACTTAAGAAAAACAAAAAATATTATTGTGGAAACAAGATGGAAAAAATTAGTTGGATTAGATAGGGCCATGAAGTCAAGACTGAAAGTCCAACTAAGTTTGAAAACAGTACTCTGATAATGCTATAAGACAAAATATCATAAATTACAAGCATAACAGATTACTAAAGAATGAGATGTGTACGTGAGTGAATGTCTGAAAGTGAATTCTGAACTCTCAATCAGAAGCCTGCTATTTGCTGCTTTCAGCCAGGATGGACTAGTTGCTAATTCTGATAACCTGGACTAAAAGTGGGAAGTCCTGAATCTTCCAATTAATGAAAAGACATCAGACAGAACCAGTAATTCAGAGGCTGATCATGTGCTGTACTTAGCATGTAGACTATTGGGTTTAGGCAAACAGAAGCTTGGAGTTCTGGAAAGAAAAGTTAGTGGCAAAAAGGTTTCCTGAAAAGAGATGGTCCCTGACAGAAAAAAACAGGCCCAAAAGAAGAATTTGAAGATCTTGGCTGGAGGAACAACCTGGCAAATGGGAGAAGATCCTGAGGACCAGAGAGATGCATGGAGAAAAACACCAGGACATGTCCAGGGGCTTTGTCCAGTGAACACCAAGACTGAGAAGCTGCAAAGTATGAACTGATGTGATTTTCTGCCTGACATTGGAAAAGGTAGCTGAGACCTAGTGAGACCTCTGGGTGGGAGAGCATGTGAGATAACTAAGTTGGTAAAAGCTCTAAAATCATTGAATCTTACAAAAGCTCCAGTATCTGGATCCACTACAAGTTGTCATTTACTTTGTCTCATTCGTGACAGATGCGAGCAGTATCTGCCTCAAGACAGCAAACAAACAAAAAGATAGCTGGGAAGTGCCTTATGCTATCAATGTTTTGGTTTTTATAGCTACCTTTTTTCTCTGTGCTTTCCCAGGCTTTAGGGAAACCAAATTCAGCTGCGCGTGAATGTGCTTCATGTTTTCTATACAGCTGTCTATCAGGTCAGCTGAAAGACAAAAACCAGTAACACTTTATAATTACATTCACAATCAAAAATACTTTATTAAAAAACAAAATACCTTTCTGGCAATGATCTTGTTATCTTCTTGATATCAGGAAATAACAAATGGTTTCTGAGATGAAGTGCCATCTAGTTGAATGCTCTCAAGAAGCAAGAATACATTTGAGTCCTCTTGCAACTAAGTCCCATGAGAGGAATGCCCAAAGAGAGGACTGGTAAGATTGAGAGGGGAAGATGATCTGGGTGGAGAGGATAACAACTCATAATTCTTCAGGATATCTTCAAAAATGCTGCTTAGAAGCGTGAAACTTCAAGAGGTTATCCATTTATATTACCCAATCTTTCCCTTAAGAACAGCCAATTTGCTGCATCCATGGTGAGACAAAGGAAAGGAACGATTCACATGACTTAAAAGTGCAAAATGTTGAGTTAGGCTCTTTTCTTTGGATCTAGAGTCTTTAAGTCACTATAAGGTGATGGAGTGACTACGTAAGCGGATAAGGTAAGAGCTATAGATATCATCTGTCTGGACTTCTGTAAGGGTTTTGACATGGTCCTCTACAACATCCTTCCAAATTGGAGAGTTATGTAATTGACAGGTCGACTGGATGGTGGATGAGGAATTGGTTAGATGGTCACACCTAGAGGGTAGCAGTCAATGGATGAATATCCAGATGGACACTGGTGACAAGTGGTGTCCCTCAGGGATCCATATTGGGACCAGTACTGTTTAATGTCTTCATCAATAACATACTGGGATGGAGTGCACCCACAGCAAGTTTGCAGGTGACACCAAACTGAGCAGTGCAATTGACAAGCCTGAGGTATTGGATGCCACCCAGAGGGACCGGGACAAGCTCAAGGTCCAGATGGACCTCATGATGTTCAACAAGGTCACGTGCAAGGTGCTGCACTAGGGTTGGGGCAATCCTGGGGGATAAAAGGATTGAGAACAGCTCTGTCAAGATGTAATTAGGGTGCTGGTGAATGAAAGGCTGGACATAGCCTGGCAATGTGCACTCACTGTCTAGAACAGGCCAAGTGCATCATGGACTACATCCAAAGCAGTGTGGCCAGCAGGAGGGAGGAGATTCTGCCCTCTGCTCTGCTCTGGTGAGACCCCACCTGGAGCACTGCATCCAGCTCTGGGGTCCTCAGCACAGAAAAGACCTGTTGGAGCGAGTCCAGAGGCAGATCACAGTAATACTGAGAGGGATCTAATACATCTGTGAGGACAGGCTGAGAGAGTTGGGATTGTTCAGCCTGGAGAAGAGAATGCTTCAGGAAGACCTGGTTGCAGCCTTCCACTTAAAAGGAGCTCAAGAAAGACGGGGACAAATTTTCCAGCAGGACCTACTGCAATAGGACAAGGGGTAATGGTTTTAAACTAAAAGAGGACAAATTCAGACTAGATATGAGGAAGAAATTTTTTACACTGGAACACGTTGTCCAGAGAGGTGGTGGATCCCCCACCCCTGGAAACATCTAAAGTCAGGTTGGATAGGGCTCTGAGTGACCTGATGAAGTTGTCCCTGATTATTGCAGGGGGGGTAGCCTTTAGGCTAAAGGTTTAAAGGCCCGTTCCAATGCATTCTATGATTCCATGATAATGGGATAATACAAGTTGGAAGAGGCCTCCAGAGGTCATATACCCAACCTCCTGCTCAAAGCAGAGTAAGCCCTAAGCAGGCAGAGTTTGCCTGTAGCTTTATCCAGCTGCGTCTTGAGAATGTCCAAAGACCGAGGCAGCACACTATGTCTGACGCTGCTTTACTGCCTTCGAAGAGTAAATGTTTATTTACAGGCAGTTTGACTCTCATGTTTCAATTTATGCCCATTATTTTCCAACCTCCTATACCATGCACTGCTGTAACAAACCTGTCACTGACTTCTTCAAAATCTCGTAGGTACAAGAAGACTTGTCCTCCCAAAACCTGCTTTTCTTCAGGTTGAACATAAGTCAGTTCCCTTGGCCCCTTCTCAAAGGACAAGTGAACATAACCACCCTTATGGCCCTCTGGTGAACTTGCTCCAGTTTGTTGACGTTTTCTGTACTGGGCAAAAACTGGATGCACTAGTCTAGATTTAGTCTAACAAGTGGTAACTAGAGGAAAGAATCTTTTCCCCGTGATCTAATGGCTGTGTTCCTGTTAATACAGCCCAGGATGCTGTTAGTCTTCTCACATTCAGCTTGCTGCCTACCAGGCCCTTTTCAGCTCTCTAGTCAGCCTCTACTGCTATAAGGGCTTGTACCTTTTGCGGTGCCGGACTTTGCATTTTTAATTTAAAGCAGTCCTTAAGAGCTGAACAGGTGATATTAGAGCCACAGGTGTCTTTAGAACACCGCTTTGAATCCAAGAAGTCCTCTTCCTCTTTTCTAAGATCTGTGTTGCACAACAAGGATGACTTGAAAGCTGCTCTAGCACAGAATGATGCACTTCCTGCAGTGGAAGTGCCTTCACAGGAAGCAAGATCTTAGACGATCTAGTAGGTCATCAACAGAAGAACAGAAGAAGGGCTGAGTACCGAACCAATACACTGGGAAAGAATGGAAAGCATAAGACTTGAAGTTGAGTTTTCTCCTACTATAGAGATCAGACACTGGGCAGATCTGTCTAAGCTATCTATTTCAGTGTAGTGTAGGTTTAAAAAGTGGAAAAAACAACTGAGAGATGTAAGTTACAGGAAAGCACCCAAGACAAAGTGCACTTGGACTGATCAAAAGGTATGAAATGCATGATACGTGAGAAATGCAAACTCACCACTCTCCCCTGTGTTCTAGAGGGCACAAAAAGCCTTTGATTAGAAGTTGGTTTACTACTGTAAAGGGAAGAAGATCTTACTTAAACTGGAAAATGGGACCGAAGAAACAGAGTCAGGGAAGAACAAAGCTGAGAAAAAGAATTCTCTTGTCCAGGTACAGCCAGAACTGAAAACACAGGGCATACTTTCACCTACAAAAGTATTGGAAGATACTGCCAGTGAAAAACCTCCAGTTTCTAATGGATGAATATGCCTTTAGTAGTAAAAGCTAACAGGTCTCCTCTTACTCCAACACAGAGCTGTCACTTCACCACAGGGTTTTAAACTAGCTACAACATAATATTTCATCTGCAGTGGAAAACTTTCGTTATTAATAAGATTTCTTAGTGAAAATCTGAAAAAAGCCCTGCCACTGAAACCCAGGTCTTCTGCTTGGAAAAAAAAAATTACAATTTAAAGGTAATATGTGAAACACCTGCAAGCATTTGATTCATAAATCATTTAATGTACATTTTGAAATGCTCACCTTTCAAAGCACATTTCTGGGCATTTTTACTGACAGCTAACAGAGACAGCAGTGCATTTGTAGCAACTTCTTTCAGCACATCCTTTGACGATTTTCTTTCACAGACCTAAAAAAATGCAATTTCATTACTGAAATGAAAAAGTGATCATATTAAAAGTAGTATTCATAGCTATAAATAGAGTCTATATTTTCATTTGGATGATTTATCACTGTATTCCTATATAGATTTCTCCCTCTCTATATTCATGTTTATAGTCAGTCTGCATTAAAGTGTTTCATTATTTTTTGTAACTAATTTTATTTTTTAAATTAAATCTTTCTCCTTTTGCTCATAATCCCACTCCTCTTACTCTTTTCTTAACATTCTACATTTCTAAGGCCTAGATTCCAAATCCTGGCATTCCATACTTTTCCTAATATCCAGGAATAGGCTTGGTATTGCAGATAATTTGCTCCTTCAACACAATGATGATGAAGAGACATTAAATATACTGAAATTCCATTAAAAAAAAAATCACTTGTAATTATTTTAGATACTCTTCTAACCAGTGAAAAACGGTAGCTTGTCTTATTTTTGTGAGGCCTTTGTGAGCATCACCACATTTCTAATAACCTAAGTATAATCTCTGTGCTTTCAAAGGAATATTTATTTGGAGTCATATAACAAGATAATTGAAAGACAAAGAGCAGTCTGTGCTTCAAAGATTATCCACTAGAGAGTTTTGTCTATCTAGCAATTTTCCCTAAAATACCATGCCAGTTCTGACATCCAGAATAACAGAAAACAGCATCCATTGCAATCACAAAAATATAGGAAAATAAGAACAGTTGCTGGATCACAGTAAAAAGAAAAACATATTTTAAAGTTAGCCAAAAATACAACATCTTAAGAAAATCTTAATACTTTAGACAGAAATCTCATGAGTACCCATCCATAGGACCTCAGAGATTTTAACTCTACATACACCATATATTAATGGCCTAAAAAGTTTTTCAAATTTTCATATGCAATAAAATATTGATGTACGCTCTAAGGTCATCATTTATTGAAGTGTTCACTGTAACCAGTAGTGAAAAGGTCAAGGAATAAGGACTACTAAGTTAATAACTAGACAAAATCCCAACACCTCATTGATAAAGACAACTGGCACCAAATCAAATCACCGAAGCATGGACTGCGTTCTGTGTTTATAATCAACAAAAAAGAAATTTACATTTAGACTACAACTGTTTTTATTAGATCTGGTGTGGTATCTCAAATCTAACAGCAACACATGAATGTTCGAAGTAAATTAACTGGTTTTCTGCGATGGTTTCATTTCAAATTAAAGAATTTAGATGTTTGAACACTTAAAAGTATAGAAAGCTTAAAGTTTAAACTAATTTACACAAGCCAGGAAAGAAAAAATTGTTGCATTCCAGCAATCCTGCATAGCCTAAGATGTGGGTTTTGTGATTTATCTACTCAAAGGCTTTTGCCCTATTAAATTGCTAGCTGTTTTTACTTTTTCTTAACATTCATGGAATATTTTAGTAATAAAAACCATATTTCCCTATCAACCTCTTGGGTATTTTCCTGTAAGTATTATGTGGCAGACTAGAACTGATCCAATAATTAAAGTGAGTTGTCCTATACCTGTATCTTTTTCCAAAGTTTTAATTTCATCTTACTATTTTCTAAATTTTATCTTGAACACTAGCAAAATTTCATTCTTTCTTGAAGTATGCTCTTTTATGCATTTTTTCTTACTCTGCAATCAAGAATTACAGTTCACAGTAAAAAAAGAAAATTTACGTCAAGCACAGGGGACACAAGTAATTAAGAATTAATTAACGATTAACTACTGGTTGAACAGGAAAAACTCTATAAATTTATAATGCCGTGTGCAAACAGATTCTATAGTTTTAAAGTACTATAAAAGCATTAAAATCAGAACAGACACTTGATTCCTTTTTGAAATTATGCTGTACAATAAATTTAAGATGTCCCATAAATCCAAAGCAGACCCAGCTTTGTTAGTCTGCACCTACTGTGAGTTAGCTGAAGGGGAAATCACAGCCTTTCTTAAACACTGTAAGTTTTATATCTAGGGCCAAAATCTGAGAATTTATGTATACATTATGATTTCCTTATTAATTTTATTTCTGATCTTAAACACATGTACACAAGGATTAACATTTACATACACAAAACAATCAAAGCCTTTCAAAGTCAGCATGTGCACTTACTCTATGTCTTGTATGTGATAATGAATACCAATTTGAGACCTGGTCTACTAATATTCACACCTGCACACTGGGTATTAAATTAGCATTTGCCACTGCATATATCAGGTATTCTGTAGATTTTATGTATTTAGGATGATTAATGGGGATGACTGTTTGAGAAATCTCTCATCCTTTTCTATATTAGCCAATTATTTGCTTGACTGCTTCTCTTTAAGAGTGGTTCTCCTGAAGAAAGTCCATATTTAAATCTTTTGTGTTGTTCTTCCATTTTTTATGGTGATTTTGTTTAGGTGTTTGTTGTTTTAATAGCTCAGTTTACATCCCATGGGCTCCTCATTCCACTGTCCTCACAATGATCACCATGACGGGGTGTAAACAAATACATGTACTTTGATCTAAAAAACTGAAGTTGTTTCTTTCCTAATTCTGTTATCCTTTTTGGGAGATCATAGCAGCTATGTAAGGACCCAGAGAGCATAGGCTATCTTTTGAACTCTTTTATGAACAAAATGCAATGCCTATCTACATCTCTGAACAGTTAAAAAGCATGTTAAAAGCTGGCATCTCTTACAATACTCAAACTATGTCTGATGTCCTCTCATTGACCTGGCTGCAGTTCATTCTTCATTGCATCAACTTTTTCTGCTGTCACTGTAAGAATCATCCCCTTTTGTTGGCAGATATGTACACTTGTATGAAAATAAGCAGTTATGTACATTTGTGTGAAAACAGGGGAATGTTACATGTCTTTATCAGACATACTCTCATGCAACCACACTTTTTGTGCCAGAGCCAAGGAGTTTTGTTTCAGGCACATATGCAAGCATTAAATACAAAAACCTAGCAGGATATTTAGTAAACTGTGGGATTTGAATGAAGTGCCCCTGTTTTGCTTGAGTCCCTGAAAATCGTGTCCTCACAGGAAAATGCTGTGCACTGAAATTATCTGAAATTAGTTGCCAAAACCAGAGAATTCTGGTTTCAGTGGCCGGTAGAGTGACCAAGAAAGACTGTCTGGGGAAGTTTTTCCTCCCTGAAACACAGCAAGTTCTCAGTGGACAGAATACCATGCCCCAATAGATATGATAAAGCCACAGTGCTGCAACAGAGAAGCAAAGGAACACAGTGTTTGTGACAAATACCAGGACAAGTCTTGGTAGGAGTAAGGTTATTCTTCAAGAATTCAGCATCCATAGGAAGAGAGGAGATGAATGCTAAGAGAGCATTCTTTTGGTCACACCATCCAATATATGACCAATAAATGTAACAAAAATACATTTTACACAGCAAAATAGTACTAAGGTACTTATTTAAAAAATAGTTCTAAGACAATGACTTATAGAAATCATAAGTTACATTATATAAAATGTGCATCATTCAGAAAAAACACTACACTTCTAATCATAGATCACTATGACTGTTACAGTGACAACTGCACATAATTTAAAGAAGAACAATAAGTATATAGATAAAAGAACTAAGTTGTGAGGGAAAACAAATTAGACACAGATTTCACATATAACTTTGCTTACTACTAAGTGACAGAAGACATTTTACCAATCCGCAAATAAGGGAAGGATTAAATATAAAGGAGGTAAAAGAATAAAAAATGCAAAAATATATCCTGAAATCACCTTGTCAAATTTTAAATACCTGAATAATTAATGCAGTAAGTTGAGTTACTGGTGCCTGGCATCCTTCAGTGTGATCCAGAAGAAAGCTAATAGTTGGATTCTGACACACACTCTGTTTATCCTGGAGCTGTTTTCTTCCTTCCTCATTCAAAAGGACAGAGAGGAACTGTAAACTAGCCACATATAAAGCAGGATATGTGGTAGACAGATGAACACAATCAGAAATGGTATCTAAAAGGTTAAACAAAAAAATTAAAATTTTTACATTTCATTATGAATAAAGCTCAAGTATACTTTAGAACACAGAAAGACTTATCAAAGAAAGCATGTGAACCCAGAAGCAGTTACACTGTGCACTGCCCAAGGAATTCTACAAATTCTATGCATCTAAGAAGTCTTTAAAAAAACCTAAGAAAGAAAAGTTTGAGTTTTATAAGGGTGGAATGAATTAATTGCTCTGCATTCATTTTACTATAAAACAAAAAAGCAATCTCCATTTCACTCAAATCACTCATTTGTTCAGTAGTTTTTTGAACTCTCCTCACTTTATCAGCAGCTTACATCATAAAACAAACAGTATCCATTAGCTACTTTATTTGCAACTGGATTTGGGTTCACTAGATCTCTTAACATGCACAAGCTTGTCTGGACTATGCTCATACTCCAGTATTGAAGCACTTCACAGAATCTTGCCTAGCTATGCAAGTAACTAACGTAAGAATAATTAAAATATAAAGAAACAAACAAACCCCTGTATAATAATCTTGAATTCTTATGTCTCTTATCTCCCCTCAAAACTTTGCTTTCCTTTATGCAAGGTATTTAAAAAAACAGAAGGGAAAAAAACTGAAGTGCTAATGGATCATTTCACAAATGCTACATTTGGTTAAGGTTTACAACTAAAATCACTAATCCATACATGTGAAGAAAACAAAACAAGTCAGTCAAGCTCTGGACACATTTGGTTTTCATTGTGGATATCTCATTAGTAATTAATATCATCTAAACAGGAATGACTCTCTTTTCTATTTGTTGATTAGTTGCCAGGAAAAAAACCATCCAGGAATAGTCATTACCAATTATTGCTGTACAGTGATTTGCAAGGGCTGCTGTCACAGATGGAAAAGATATCTGGCCACTTTTCCACAGTAATGTAGCTAGAAAGCTGAAGAAGTCTACCCATGTTTCATGAAGTACAGACGTTAACTCGGTATCTGCAAAGATAACACAGAAAAAAATCAAACTGTTTGTGCACAAACCTGGAAAGCTGAGCCTGACCACACCTGTCCATTTACGTGAAGGTGGTAGGTAAATGAAGACCTGCCTCTGTCTGGTTATAAAGGAAAGCACATGATTACCTAACCCATCTTTGGGGCATACGGTGAGAATCTTGAAGGTATTCCCCAAGAGAGGTTTCAACAGTTCATCCTGGCTTACAAGATGAGAGTCCACCAATAAACATGATTTTAGAAGCCTGGACACAGATGACACGTACTGAAGTAGTAACAAGACCTGTTAAATATTTGTAGAAAGATATCAAATAAAGCCATATATTTACACCTTCCACATTATTTTAAATTTACTCACATTACATCAACCAATTCATAACATCTTGAATTAATATACAGCACTTAAAATAAATAATAGGGCATAAAATTAAAAATGTTTCTCTTAATTTTTACTGTAGAAGATGAAACAGAAACCTTAGTCTGGAAACATATGCGTGCAATCAATTTTCTCATAACAAAGCAAAAGCTCCTTGTGCAAAGGTCATGACTCTTGCTACATGTACAGCAGAATACTCATTGGAAGCTCACAAAGAAAAACATACGAATGGTCATTAATACTGAGGAATACATCTGTCTTCCTAGAAACAGAAACTGACATATTTATTTACTCTTGTAAGTTTTCTGTAGAAACACATTTCTTTAATTAGAGGAGTAATTTTCTTCAACATAAATTTGAATGCAGAGCAGCAGAAGCTATGAAATGGTGCTATGTCATGAAACAGTAAGTTCTACATATTGTATATACAGAGATAAATTTGATTAAAAGGTAGTTCTATCAGCAGTAACCCTGTATAGTTTGCATACATCAAAATTAGTGGAGAACTATGTAAGTGTCTGCAGGATCACAGACAAGGCAAAGCAGCTAGGTTTGTTATAGACAATAAATATCCAATGTGTCAGTAACTGTATCTGGCTCATGTTGGGGTCCCTCCTCCGCCGTGTAGCCCTGGGAGAGGGCCCAAGAGGGCACAGACACGGGGCTTCCCTGCCCCTGCTCAGCCTCGTTCCCATTGGTTGGTTTGTGTTCCCTGCGCGGGCAGAAGGACCCTTGGTCCGGTGACGGGAACAGTTCCTGGGCAGAGCCCCGGCCATGCGGCTGGAGAAATAAACATCTCTGAAACATCTACCAAGAATCGGTTCATAGATATTTCTTTTCCACGGGCCTCATTGTCTGATACATCGTGTTGCAGTATCCGCTCATACTTCAGTAACAAACAAAAAAATTCTACTACAGAATTTCTTCAATGGCTAAACTTAACTTTTACTTTCTAAAGACAATTAATTTTCAGTTTGGTCATCCTAATTATAGTTCTAACACAGAAATTAATTTTTCTACATTGAATAAAATGGTTTATTTTCACTTAAGCTTTGTCAAAAGCACAAAGATTCACATGAATGCCTATAGCAGTTTGTCTGGACTATGTTAATGATCATAAATTAGGCTAACATAATTAAATTCATAACTTCAAAAAATTAGAAAGTAACAAATGCTTCTCTAACCTGAGCTTTTACATGTTCTGTATGACATCGATGACCCAATGGAGCCTTCAGTTCCAAGATACATCTTTCAATCAGATTAGCACTTACAAGACTAAAACAAAATAAATTGGTTAGAAATACAGTTAAATAATTAAACGTTCTATTAACTTAACATTTCAGAGAAGAGAAAAATATACATAAACAGAGTAAAAATAAAGTAAGACACAATTACTGGTAAACCCCACTATTTTAAGAAAGTCTATGGCAACTATAGTAGCAGTAAGTTGCTTCAAAATAGCTAGACTAATATAAATTCCAATAGCTGTTACTGTACTGGCAAAAATAAATTTTTCCTATTTGATTTCTTATTTTCTTTCCTCTAGAAGAATAAACAGCTCTATGATCATATAAGCTGCATTCACATGAGGGTCGTTGGGGGTTTTTGTTTGTCTGTGTTTCATTTTTTCCATTAACTGGAGCATGTAGAGCAACTACAAATGCTCTTGAAAACTTTTACCAAAAAATGAACTAGTTTTTCATGCTGCACTTCAGGACTCCCAAACACGTTTTACAGACAAAAGAATTTGCTATAATGGAAGTGGAAACATGGAATAAAATCTGAAGACTTCTTTGAAGCGGTTCCTCCTTTTAAGAAGAAGTAAAACACTAGGATCTATCAGCCAAATTTGGCAAGTTCTATTTACTCTCTTTTAGTGTGAGAATCCTTGGCTCATCTTCAAAATATTTCATACAATTCAAAGAAGAAAATCATAAAATGAGCTGAAATGATCTGTAATTCGAAATACTTGACAAGAACCTCAAACATCACGAGAAGAACACAGTAGTCCTGTATAAGACATAGACCACAAATGGAATCACTGACTACCTATTCTGTGAAAAAAAAAGAAATCATTCTGATTCTTTTCTTCAGCTGATTGTATTTTTTTTTTTTAAAAAGCAGTTTTGAACACTTCAGGAGCAAGAAGTGATCAATATGTTTAACAGTTTTAGCAAGAAACATGGGTAGATCTCATGCAAAGATTTTTTAAACCTCTATCACTATACCTTGTTTGTAGTTCAACAGTTATTGATCTCATACCTGCTGAGAGTTGTTAGCAAATGTGTTTGTTGAAGAGCAATTCCAGTATCTTTTGGCATGACAACCAGCAGATTGTGCAGAAGGCTGCAAACAGCGGACAAAAGGGCAGGTGTGACTACAGCACGCTGTTTAGACAGAGCAGCAGACATGGGAGAATCATGTTCACTTGGAGATTCTGTTATGGTTGTATCACTTTGACCTAGAGTGTGTTGAATAAAAAAAAAGCAACCAAAACAACCAAAATATTAAATTACAGCAGTTATATAAAACAAATTTATTTCTATTTTTCATAAAACATCCAAGTCCTCTCTATATTTAAACTGTATACTCAGGAATGAATGCAAAAAAAAGAAGAAATCAGATACAGGAAATACGAGGCATTAAGTAAAGATAAGTAGCAAATTTGGAAAGACGCAAATTCCCAGTCCTTTCTTTAAAAGAATAATATTTTTATTGGCACATAGCTCTCACTACATACATGATTATAAATATATTTTTATATTATATTAGTTTTTATCTATCTACATATAAAGAGAATTATATATACATCTTTGTGTATGTGTGTGCATGCACACTCCTGTGGGCACGTATGCATATGACAGCTACACCATGATTGATGTGTTGAAAACGTGACTAGATGCCAGGAAGAGAACCTAAGTCTTGAGTTACATTTCAAGCAGTACCATTTTCACTTGCTTCTGTCAAATTTAATATGAAAGAAAGTGTTTAATGTTTGTCTTCTAAAACAACCACTAGAAGCATCAGCTGCTCCAGCAACATGCAAGTTGTACAATGTACAGCATGAACAAATACTGAAATATGGGCAGGTGAATACACTATATTTAGCATTAGGTACACAACTCAAGCTTGACTTGCCTTGTGCTGTAAGCCGATCAACTACAGTTTCAGGAATAAAACTGGCTGAACTTGGAACTGTTGCCTGAAGCTCAGTAACACTCCCCAGTGATGGTGATGCAGACAGAATCTAGAAAGTCATAAAAAGGAAACTAGTTGATTCCAACTTTCACAGACTAGTCTTCTATTTATATTCTGCTTGGGAAGGGGGAACAACCCATCATAACCAACAAAACCAAATATGATGTAAATATTACTGTTCAAAATCAATTTGATTAAATTTTGTCCTAGTCCACTATGTGTGTGTATATATGATAAACATCCAATAATTGAAACTGTTAAAATATGGGCAATATGAACAGTCTGAAACACTTCAGTTAAAAACTGATCAATGCCCATGTTACTGGAAATTCCTTCTCTTCATCCTTCTTTTTCATCCATATAATTGACTCAACCTACATTTGGATAAAGATAGAAAGACATTACTGAAGCATTTAAACTCAAATTTTTCATGGATTATTTGCTCTACTGAGAACATGAACACTTGTCCCTTTGTACCAGAACACACTCAGATAAAAATATCACACTTACATTTGTGATCAGTCAAAGTTGACGTCCCTGAGTCTTTCTGACTCTGGGTACTTTTCTTAACCTTAATCCTGTGATCCCTATATATATTCATTGCATAGTGAAGATATGAGATGTTTAAATGACAGTAGATAACTGTACTGACATCATACCATGCTCCTCCTACCAATTTTGCATTATTTACATTATGAATTTTGTGTGTTTTCAAAAGTTCTTAATTCTCTTGCTACTGTGTTTAAAACCACAAGCCTGAGATCAGAAGACCCAAAGTGTCCAGCTAAATTATGTGTTTTTGTGAAACAAGACCTGTAACCTGTTTCAGAGCATAGGACAAGTATCTATCATGTCAAGTCACTCTTTCACTTCTGGTTTTTATTTTCTCGATGGACAATTCACATCAGACAATTTTCTTCAAGAGTGTCACTATATGGAGCAAAGAATACTGGAAGTGGGGGAATCCAAAGAAATCCCTACACAGTTACAACCTGAAGAAGGGTGTTATTAGAATTTTCCTCACAGTGAGCTTTCTAAGGAAGACTGAAATATTTCAAAGGTTTGGGGTTTTTTTAAAGGTTTATTAGAATAACATCTGGAATATATTTTTACCCAAGGAAATGGTTAAAAGTGACTTAACAGACAAAACAGGTGCAGGGAAGGAAATCACATATCACTCTCTTCCTAGCTATTGTATCCTTGCAACCTCCATGTTGTAACTTCCTTTTCTCCCCCATTTCCCTCTGGTCTCCCACTGTTGTTCATCCTACAGTCTTGAGTCTTTCTTGTCAAGCCTGCTCAGTTGTTCCTCAAGAAAAGTCAGAGGGTTATTGTAACACATAAAACAAGCTACTGTAAGATTTGGGGGTGTGTCTGTAGGTTAGGAGGTTCTGGGTCCTGTCAGGACGGCCGGACGTAGACGGTGACGGATGGAGACGAGAGATCTCTATAGGCAGGTCTTGGGACACAGTCGGTTTATTGTAAAGGGCGTGGGTATTGGGGCACTGCTCAGAGCTGGTAGACTCAGCTCTGAGCAGGCCCAAGAGAGCAAGAGAGTGAACGGGTGAGAGAGAGAGTGTAAGAGCAAGAGTAAGAGCAAGAGTAGAAGTGGAAGAGAGAGCAGGAGTAAGGAAAGGAATGGAAGTGGAAGTAAGAGAGAATGTCTGAAGTCCTGGTTACAATACAATAAATCATCTTCTGTACTGAATATTCTAATTGTCACTAACCAATCTAATACAAGATACAAATCCTATAGCATTTACATACAGCCTATAAGAGTTCTTATATTACCATAGAGTGTTACATCTTAACTTCTAAAAACTACTCTTTGGACCCCTTCTGCTGAGCTAGTAGGGTCTGCTCTGACCCTTGGACCTGTTTGCAAGCAGAGGGTATTGTTCCATCAAGAGGGGATTACTTCAGTGGCCATACCATTGTTTTCTAGTTGTTCAGTAACTAAGACTTGGTATTTCAAAAGTGGCTTTCATTTCGATGTTGCCTGTAGTTTTCATATTCCCAAAATCTTTTGTCAGGCAATCACATTTACAAGGCTTTCCTGTTTCATCTTCCCCAATAGTGTCCAAAACCCAGACTTCACAGAGCTTGGATCACCTAAACACTAGGATGATGCTTGGCTAAATAATTTTCTTATTAGCCAAATGCAGTACCAAACTGTACTGAGTGACTGAAATTCAAATTCTATTTTGATTTCACAAATAAAAAGCATATTTTCCAATTAAAATAAGCTATTTAAAGTTTATGCTTGCTAATTTAAATAATTATTAAAATCCATTATTTATATCAAACCAATCTATCTTGACACATGGCAAATTGTGCATTTATTCAGCACTATACTTCAATTCCAAGCATTCTAATAGGTGACAAAAACCATAACTCTTTTCCCTAAACAGTGCAAACCCAAAATGTAACTTCTAACAGTCCATATGGTTCTTCTGAAACAAGTAAAACCCGAAAAAGACTTTAACTATACTAAGATTCATCTTACAGATATTATTATGAATTATACAACCTTTCACATATTAGTAAACAGTATCAGCTACTCCATACAACTGTTCTTTCTCTATCCTACAACTCTCTAAACACTTTGGGCAAGAAAATAAAAAGAAGTTCTCAGTTATGTTAAAAAAAAAATTTAAAAAAATGCAAAAGCTTTATCTAGTTAGAAAAATATCATTATTGATAATTGCTTCACAGTGGGAAATAGATTAAAGCCATAAATTTTCTGCTATCATAACAGAAAACATACAGTAACACAATGAAGTTGTTTCCACACTGTTCTGCCTTCCAGGAAAAAAAAAAAGATATTACCACTTTTATAAATCACCTTTGATAAGGATGAACTGGAAGTCTGGGACACTGGACACAAGTCTTTAGTAAAGGATATTTACTACTGCCACCATATTGGTCCTGGGAGCAATGAAGCATTGTTTTGCTTAACAGTGAAACTTTAGAAGGGGGTATAACAGGGGAAAAGGTTCTCTGTGTGTGGAGAGGAGATGACAACTGCAGATTAGAACTAATTCAAAAGAATACAAAAATTGTCAGAGTGGAAACACAGAAGAAATGTGAGGGTTTTGCCATTTATCTACCAGATAGGAATAAAAGCTCTTTTCTTAACCTCTAGTACAAAAATCCCTGTGGCATTGCTTTAATAGGCTTGCAGTGATTAATTCTATTCAGTTCTCTTTTCAAAGGTTTAAATCACTTAACTGTATAACACTCTGGTAACCACAGTTCCAGAAAATAAAGCACACATTTCATAAAAAATAGCAAGAAGATTTCATAGGAAAGAATGGCCATGACTTAAAGCTGTCTGGGAACTGTCTGTAGATCTTTAGCCCAAATAATTTTTAGCTCAAGTTTTTTAATAACTGCTCATTTTGCTAAGATGTCCTGGACACAGCCTTGCAGTGTCAAGCAAGTTGGTATCTCCACGCAGATTGGTGATCTCTTGTCATACGTACTAAACACAAACCAAACATGTTGGTTAAAACAAGAGCAAGGATTTGTCTTCTCTAATGATAACCTGAGTTAACGTTTAAACTATTTATTCTATAAAAGACCAAGATTATTAATCATGTCAGAACTAGCCTTTTTGCAGTATCCACATTCCAGTTCACAGAAAAATAAAGATGAATTTGACAAAAATCTGTAATCCACTGGGATCTTAAAGACACAAAATACAGTCCACACGAGTTAACACAGAACAGACAATCCAGTTCTGCTGTCTTTTTCTATTACATTGAATCATTGATTTAATCCCCGCATAACTATTCTTTACTGCATAAAATGAGCAAAATTTTACTTATGGTCTCTGTCAAATTTCTGACACTCTTTGTAATTTTCTCAATTTTTCTTTCTGCAAATTTGGGGAAAATAATTGGGGATGGAGAAAAAAAGATGAAGCCAAAAAGTAATTTAGTTGCAACTTTCAGTTAAGGTCATATGACCCTACGTGAAATCAGCTCATGATAGCAGATATCTCAAATAAAGGACTGGTTACATGAAACTGGAAAGCAGGGAAAACTAATAGCATGTTAGGAGTAGGAATAGATATGGACATACCTAGATCAACCTTTTTTTTTTTTTAAATGTTATTAAAATATCAGAGAATAGTTTTCAATAGAAACAATTCTACTTGGCTTGATTGCCCATTCTCAGGTATTTGTGGGTGTTTTCATCCAATCTGTGCAATGCACCTAAAACACATTTCTCCCTTCAATAAGACCTGCAGGTTCCTTTCCATATGTGATGGGGAAAGCACGCCATCTCGTGGGCTTGGAATAACAATATCTTCCTGGCACCATCAACATCCAACATTTAGCAACAAACTTCTAAAAACTTTTTGTAATGACTTCATAACTGTATTTCTTTACTCATACATGAAAACAGTAATTGGGTTGAACTGTAACCCAAAAACTTGAAGTTATATAGGAATAAATTACAAATGCCTGGTTTCAGGACAAATTTGAATTTTCAGAAGTATTTCCTAACTTCACTAGATAAGACACTTCAGGTAATTGCGCTCTGAAATACAGTTTGCAATCAGACTCCATTAAAGTTACGCTCCTCCATCTTTTTTCTCCTAATAATAGTGGCATTGGAACATCAGAACTCTACCTCTTGCAGCTTGGAAATTTTCAATCTGTCATGTCAGCACTGGCATTTTTTTAAAGGTAAGAAACTGAGTTAATTTAAAAAAACCAAAACTTTACAGTTGCTAAAAATGTCCATGAAGGATAAATGGAAATTAAACTAACTTCCAGAAATGACAATCAAAGTCTTAGTGTGAGTTTGTGTCAGGGAAAGAAGGAAAACAAAACAAAACACAAACTTCTATAAAACTCATATGGTTAGCTGTAAGAGCATAAGCTTAGTAAGTATGAAGTCTACAATATGTGGAAGACTGACATAAATTAGTGTATCTTAGTACTACACTGTGCTTTCCACTTTTAATAATTAGTGGTCTATCTGTTGAATGGAATAGTAGAGCTAAGTCTTTATGTTAAACTATGATGCTACTGTACATATATAAATATAATACATTAACTTGATGTAGTTGACTCCAAATTATTTTTCCTTTTTTTCTTTTTTTTTAAGCTACTGAAGCTGAAAAAATTTAATGTAATGAACTCTAAAATTGTTCATAAAAACTCAAGCACAATTTTAAGTACATTAGACACCCATCCCTGATAAGAATTGCTGGAATTTAATTTTGCCTTCAAGTAACAGGAAAAAAACAAGATGAAATTTGTTCAACTTTCATTCCTCTAAGTAAATGGTACTCAATTTATTCAGTAAAAAGCGATCTGGGAACAACTGCTTTTAAAAAAATCTGAGATTCTTATGTAAATGTTTTTTAAGCAGCAAATATGATTGCATATACCTCCTGATTGACATGCACTTTCATTTATTTTGGTTTTAATCTTCAAATTTGAATATTTGTGTTTAGAATAACCCCAAGGGGTTGAGGGGGATTGTTGTTTTAGATTAACGAACATCAAATTAATTAATAAAATTTCTGAAAATTACATATTTTAGCTTACAATTAGACTGTACTTTTTCCTCAATTATTAAAAACATGCCAGATAACATTATGAGTACTAGACAGCAATACATTTATAAGAGAGAATCAAAAGAGTAACGAAATTATACTTGTGTAATACTTTGAGATGAAATTTCAATACTGTTTTTTCTGTTTTTATTTTTACCATGTTCCACAGCAAAACTGGGAATAGCAATTTTAATCAATAAAAAAATATAGGATCTTGTAATTTATCAGCCTTTGTCACATCAGTACATGCATCTATTTAAGAAAAAAGGAATTTCTGAGCAATGAAATTCTGGCTTCCGTAATAGATTAGATGGTCATTCTTAAATGAAAAATTTTGAATATTAAACCAAAAAAATGGATTTCAGTGCAACATGTCAGAGTTTTATTGGAGCTATACCGCAGTCTTTGAAAAATACATGATTTTTATCAGGTAACTAATGAATGTTATAAAAGCTTCCTCCACAGCCTGAACTGATATCGCAAGTCCACCCTGGAACTGAAAGAATGTATTTCAATTTCTCCTCCTTTGCATTTGCCATCTTGAAAGATGGCACATGTGGACAGCTTTTCATTGCAGTAGTCATCCTAGCCAGAAACAAATTTTTCAAGCAGCCACCTGCCTTTTGTTTTGCATGTCCTTTTTGGGCCCTGCAAACACTTGTGCCACTTTTAAATTCTACAAAAGCATTTTCATAGTCCATGCACAGAATACCCAATGTATTTATGTGGCTTTGATTGATCCAGTTCTGTAGCTGTGTTGTGTAAATACAGGTTCACTCTGAAAGGACAATTTGGATAAAAGCAACAGGAGTGACAACCAGAAATGGAGACGACCGCATTTTGTCTATAAACCCAATTAAAGAGTAATCTCTAGAGAAAATGTCTTGCTGTGGGAAGCTATAGAATTCAGTACTGCCTTATGCACTGAGCTAGTCAAGGCAAGCTATCTCATTTATTTTTGCTCAGGTCAATAATCATGAAAGGGTTTTTCAGCATATTAAAGCTACATTGGAGTGAATTTCAACTTAGTTTCACAGCTAATTTCTGACTAATTTCAGGTTTTGTGTTTTGCTGGAGTTTTTTAAACAATTTTAAGAATGCTAATTTTCTTGAAAGCAGTTTACAAACAACTTTATATTTAAAATTAATAGATTACTCTGCAAGTTACCATAGTTTCAGATGTTGAGTGAGAATGTGAAGATTTGCTCTGACTCGGTGGAGCCTTCCAAAGATTAAGAGAATCATCAAAATCTGTAGGGAAACAAAAATAAGAATCAAAATTACTGTAAGATCAGCAGAGAGTATAACAAGCTTTTTAAAGGATTGTTTCAGTGAAAAAGTAGCCAACCACAGCTATCCTTCTGAAGATCTCAGAATACAAGTTTTCACACAGTGCACCTATGAAATCTTATCCATCAAATTCCCTGAATAAACAGAAATAGAAGTTTTTCAGTGCAACATAGTCTAGAAAAAGCTACACTTCGCTCAAACTGCAGTTGCATAACCTTTAGTCATTTCAAATAGTTCAGATTTAGTTTTAGTTAAAATGCAAGAGTACAAAAGTATTGAAGATACTGGGGTCTCAAAGAACACACATAATGAACAGATGTCCTTGTCTTCAAACAAATTCACTTTTTAAGAGAAGTAGTTTCAAGAGAACCCATATTCATAAATAAAATACAGGCAGAATTACTTTGTAAATCTGTTTTAGAATAAAAAGTGCCAAAAATTTTATAGCACAAATCTGTCAATAATAGTTTAGAAACTTTCATATATTTAGAAGAGAAAATAAAGAATAAAGCTAGACTACACAGACTGCAAGTGCAAAGCCCACAAAAGTAGATGTCCTATATGTGTCTTCACTAATTACTCAACTGAACTATTTTATTTTTAGCATAACTTTGCAGATGAGTTTTTTATATTCCTGAAAAATGTGAGAAAACTACATAGGGAAAAACCCAACAGGGTTTAGGTCCTGTTCTCCGCTTTCTAAAGAAAGAAAAAATTTGTTTCTTATTCCTGAAATACTGTATTTTCTGGCTTTGCTTTGCAATGACATGATAAAACTTATCCCAACTGCTCACTCAAAAGTTGTATCATTCTACATTTTGAGTTACTCTTAGATAAGACATTGCATCGCTAACAGAACTACCAAAAGGCACAAATAAGAGGACCATGGGAGCAGTAAAATATCTTGGATTTTGTATACTGCTGAGGTATTTCTCTCAGTGAGTTAACCAAGAATGCTTCTTTTCCTTGGGTCTGTCATAAAGTTGTAACTTAGCTGGGGAAATTCCTCTTCTGTTCATGCCTCTGGAACAGGTTTAACAAATGCAGACTTTAGCAGGATGCTCTGCCTGCAATGCAGAAAACAACTCAAACAATACTTTACTTTACAAAACTATAAGTGGTGAACTGAGAAGGGGTGTCATGCTGCTTTTGGTATTGAATTATGTTAAAACCTGCCTGACTCGTCAAGCCCAAAAGGTAAACATCCTGATAGTGAGTTGAAGGATACTTTATCATATCTGCCACATTTATCTAAAAATCCTAAGGCACAGCTGGCCTGAGACATATGACTGACAGTCAATCACTTTAAACTCTCAAAGTCCAGTCCCACTTTCAAAAAGCAGGTTCTTCTAAAATACCCCTTGAAGTGCATGTGGAGATTCCTCCCTTGGGTGGGGATGCCCCTCAAGGTCACTCCTCCAGACTGAGCAAAAGAGATGTGCCCAGGGTCATTGGTATGGGTGAGTAACATCAATCTCTACTTAATAATTGCTTCTTTTTTGCTAGCTGTAATACAGCTGCTTTAATAGAGCACACTATACTGTACTATACTAGTAGTTTTAGCTTCTATACTGTGTAGCAAATAATGCTGATTAAGATCTTTTTGTCTCATCATTTAGCACAGTAAGTCATTCATTCTTATATAAATATATCTGGTTTGGCATCCTTAATCCTACAGGATAAAGTCAAAGGTTCAACCATACCTCTATAATTCCTTAGATTTAAACCACTGACAAAGTGTGGGTCTAGGATTGGATCCAGCTGCACCCAGGCTCCACTCTGAGGAGCTTAGAGAGCAAGGGGGTCCTTCCTCCACCTCATGATTCAGTGGGAGGGCTTCTCTAAACAGCTTTGTCTGAAGTTTAGTCCACCCATGACGACTTAAAAAGAACTATTTAAATCTACAGTCTTAAAAGATGAAAATATGGAAACTTAGGCCCACAAATAGGAACGAAAAGAAAAAGAACTCATTAATTTTCTGTCCCTTGAAAGCTTTTACTAACTGAGCTCTGAAAAATCCCCTAGCTCTCTAAACTTATAACCATCATATAATTTGGACAGGAACGTGTGTTCCCACAATGCATCATATAGTGAGCCTTAGAAATATTGTTCAGTGAATGATTAGTCAATATAAATGTTAGATCTGAGATATCCCAAGGGTATACAGGTTAAAAATAAACAAATAAATCCAATCTGAGTATTACATTACATCAGTCTATGAATTAAATTATATCTGAATGTCTTAGAATGCAGCTTAATTCAGATTATTAAGAGTCCACTCCTACTCATGTGACCTTGAAGTTGAACACATCAAGAAACAGGAGTCTTAAAAGCAGTCAACATATTTCTTTTCCCCAAATTTTCCTTGTATGAAAGTTGACTGGATGTCACAAAGTGGAAATAAGTAAAAGTATTTTACCGCCAATATTTTGCAAGAAAATGCACTGCAGAACCAATTAGGTCTTTTCCATTTTCAACTTTTTGGAGATGCAAACTAGTTAAACTAGTAACTTATTTACTTAAATCCTCACAGCAATATTTCGACTCCACAACATATTTAAGTGCAGGGTTTATATATTTTTAGTTTCCTTTTTATTAAGAATTATTGGAGGTAAGTGACTCAAAATTAGAAGTTATTTAAGTAGGTTTAAAATACTACAAGATTACATCAACATCACTTACCAGTTACACCACCTTTTTCTATGTTGAGGTTGTCTTCCTTGTAAGAATTCAAATCAAACATGTAACATCCCAGGTAACAGTGTTTCACCATCTGATTCACCTGTTCATAGAACTGGCAGTGATACAAAAGGGCCTTAAGTGCAGGTATTCCTGTGTGAGAGAGGCCAGATTCTTCATCATGTACACAAGGACCCTGAAGACATGAAATCCACAAACATCATTACTTTAAAGAAATGTTTTACATAGAATAATTAAGGCTAATGCTGTGTATGTGTGTGTACACTGGTTTACAGGCTGTAACTAATAAATTCCAAAAATGAAATGCAAATTTTAACATTGAGCTAAATCATAATCTTTTATAAAAGCTGTCTTGGCTCAGCAAAATCAGCTATTTATCTCCTGAGAAGTGTGCTAACAGTTAAGTAGAAACTCATGAAAAGCTATAAATGAGTGGCTTCAAGACAATAAATGTATCAGCACACTTTACAATTTTAATGTCTCATTTAATTCTACTTACAGATATCAAGTAATGAAAAAGTTTTCCTTAGAAAAACAGCACACTTAGATAAGAGTAAATATCCTGAAAAAGTCATCCTGCTCTAAAGTATACTGTCATTATACTACACCTAGTTATGTCAATCTTCTATGAGAAAAGATTTATTTAGAAAACAAGACAAACAAAAAAAATTCCCTTTGAAATATGGTTTTCAGTTATTTCTTTATAAATACTGACAGGGAAAAACTGGGAAAACACTAAATCAGGGAAAACTTCCTAGAGCAATGGGTTTAGACCTTAAGATAACGGATTCTAGTCATATTTCAAATAAACATTTTCAGTTGACTGCCTTTGTTAAATGTTTCTACACTGTTTTCCATGTTAAGACAAAAAACCAGAAAGTTTTATTAAGCTACACATAATCTGGTTTAGACTGACCATAAAATTAGAAGTGCAAAGAAGGCAGAACTCAGAAAAATTCAAACCAACTACATTCAGAAAGGCAGTTTTAGAGGGCATCTTGCAGTAGTTAAAAAATAAACTAGTTAAAATTATGGAAAGAAAAATTCTCCAAGCCAATTAGAAACTTTTTTGGCAGTCAGGAGAGAGCAGAGTTGGACCAACTGAAAATAAGTAATTTGAAAACACTACTTATCCCCAAGAGACTCTCCCCCAACCCCTCCATTTACACTGACTACAAGTTTATCTCCCAACAAAACAAAACAAAACCCAAAACCAGATCTAGTAGAAGCAGTAAAACTATTTCGTATTACAAGATAAGTTATCACCAAAATTTTAGATGGTTACTCTCATTCTTTTTGGGTTTCTGCAATCCAGAAACTATTTTCACTATTTGCCTTTTACACCAACTAGTGAAGAATCAGATATGACGAACAGTTTGACACAGAATGTAGGATTTCAAGTGAACTATTTATGATGAATTATAAATCTCTCCTCATACACGGTCAGCAATAGACTTAGACTATGGCAAGTGAGAACTCAGGAAATACTGATAAATTTAGTGCAAATTTTACTACCCAGTTTTGTCTTTGCCAGTTTCAAAAGTCATGCCAGATACTTTATTGTACAAGGGGAGCCTTGAAAGAGTTACTCATCAATTACATTCACAGAGTGCTCTGACTTCAGCAATCTTTATAAAACACAGTCTGCTGCACTCTCAGAATACTTTACACAGGTTGACTTTACTGATGACTTAAGAGTGGCATAGGAAATTTTTTAAGTGACATAGCAAAATGAAATTTTATAAAGCAGATCACCTAGACAACAGTAACACTAGAGACATTCTCATGAAGATACTGGCCTACAAACTCTGTTTCTATTTCCTTTTCCAGTCCTATTTGCCTAGAGGATAAAATGATAATGTTCTACTTTGGCTATGGTCCAGTATTCCTACTATTCAGTGAGATCCACTTGATAGCCCTCCTTTTCTTCCTGGCATTAAAGGAAACAGACAAATCATCTTACTCAGTGCACGGGAAAAAAGTAACTCTGAAATATAAAACTTGATCCTGGTGGTACCTTACAGTTTCAATTGTTGTTTGTATTTTGAACAGTTTTAATTTACCAGTTACCATAAAGTGTTGTTTGATAATATCTTTCAGCATGAACACTTATTAAGTGACGAGCAATTTTCATTAAATTGCAGTTCTTAATAAGAATCACATTGACTCAAAGCTTCTTTTAATTGCACTGGAATTCATCCAGAATTCTGCAACTGGATGCAATTTTTGTCACTTCACCACAGTCATTGAAATTTTTAAAAAAAGACTAAAAAGCAACTTTTAATAGAGTCTATATTGACAACTTACAATGGCTGCCCTTTTGTAAATCCCCTGCTATTATGAATTTAAACAATTACTATTTATATTGATAAATTAGAAGCAGTAAGACTGAAACAAGGGCCAGATTTGTAAAATTGTTTCCACATATTCCTTTGTCTTATCTTTTCTGTATATGTGATCACATTCTGTAAAATTCAACTCTGCAAGAAATAGCATAATTGATTTTGGGTGCAGCTGAATCAGATAACTTATCCTAGTAAAACAGCTGGAATGTCTTTCAGCACTAACTTGATCTTTCGCAGAAAGGAACAAATTAAAAATGATATTGTTGCATCTGCAAATTTCTTTAAGAACTAACATACACTGTTCCCATATAGGCTCTCACACACTGGAAGGAGTGAGATAGACATTAAAAACAGGTAGCAACATCACAAAAATTTTTTGAATTGCAAGCTAAGATCCAAACATCTTTATGTGCAATGAACTAGACTTGCTGAGAGTAAAATGAGATGACTGACTCAAGGGCAGAACTGGAAAAGTCTCCAGGGGATTTTATCAGTTTGATAAATACCTGATGAGAGAAGGTAAAGGGAGACAGACTCTTCTCACTGGTATCCAGTGACAGAAGAAAAGGCGTTGAGCAAAAACTAAAACACAGGAAATTCTATTTAAACCTAAGAAAAAGCTTTCTGTCTGAGAGTAGTCAAACATTAGAACAAGTTGCCCAGACAGATTGTGGAGTCTCCATTCTTGCAGAAACTCAAAATCCAACTGGAAACAGCCCTGAGCAACCCGGTCTAGTTCACCCTGCTTTGAGCAAGTGGTTGTCTTTAACAAGCATTTAAATTGACCTAAGTGACAAACTGCTTCTTCTTCCTTTCAAAACATTTTATAAACATCACATTCTCAGAACTTCCTCTTCTTCATACTCCTCAAATCACATTTTACCCACATTCCAAGTGTGGGCAAAATAAATTACCAATTTCTATCCTAAAACATTCATGATATACTATATAAGTAAGCAAGTTTCCTAGGAACCCACCGATACTACGTTCATGAAATGCAGCATATATACAAACTAAATTTGGTTCTTTTATTGAGCTTGCTGGAAGTTTGAGAGAAGTTTGTTTTTTATTAATTTATTTCTCTTTCCAAAACGTAACCTTAGACATGTAATTTTTTAAGTTTATATTTTATACGTATGCTGACACAAGTTTTCATACCAAATGACATCTCTCTGTGACATTATGACTTTTGTCATCAAATGGAATAGTCACTCACTTGCCAAATACAATCTTTCAAGTCTTCTGTAGGAATTGGAATCACAAGTAGATTTTGCAGAATAAAAGCAGCCTGAAAGAAATTAAAGCATCAGTATTGCCATCCAGCCATCAGTTCAAAAAACCACATCACACTGAATAGTGCAGTCTACATATTACTTCACTGCTTTAGACATATGCAGAAATACACAGAATTCTTGTGTTCATGTTGGGAAAAATTAATTTAGAAGGATGTAACTTGAAAGCCCTCAAACTTCACTTACAAGAGATGTCATTAGAGCATGGCACAAGAGCAGGCTGTTAAGAAAAAAGGACAAGGAAAAGATGGAATAGAAATCACAAGGCAACAAATTTATTTGTTCATAAAATTCCTTCATCACTGTTCCAGTACAGTCAATCCTACAGAATATCCATTACAAGTACAAGAAGTACTAGGGGAAAAATTACTGAATAGAAAAACCTAGATAACTGTTTATGACTTCATGTTTCAGGGTTCTTTATTATAAAATAATTGGGACAATGAGGGGAACACAGTAGGACATAAAGACATGTTTCAAATGCTTTCCTTTATAAATTCAAGGCATGTTTGTTTTTCTGATTTATATTACACACACTTCACATGTCTGTGCATGGATTGAAACTCCTTTTTTTATATTTTGTCCATCCTTTGTCAATAATTTGACTCTTAAGAGACTATAATTAAGAGACAATAATTTGGAGTTAAAATAATGAAGCACACATTCTCAAAAGCATTTAGAGATATAAATTTAAATATTACTTTGGAAAATGTAATTAGTTAAGCAATGGAGCTGGGAAAAAAACAAGTCACTGAGTGTCAGAGTTTTTATTTCCTATTGATTGGAACAGAAGGAAAACCTTACAACTAGAACTGATAGAAAATTTCAAATAAAGTGTACAGAGTTTAAATACATCAGTATATAAGTCTATGTGTTGTTCTACCATAGTACAGACTTTCAGTTCTCACCAATAAACCTCAGTGCCTAGACAAAGTACTTCATATCAGCAATGAACAGATACTGCAGATCAGGTGGTAAGTTTGTACCAAAGCATTCATAAATGTTACAAAGAGCCATTAAAATCAGGCCAGTTATGCTTTAGCAACCTACTTACCTAACTGAGTAAGCCTTAGGAGGTTTTATGTGTTCACTTGTATATTGCTCATATAATTTCTGTTTTTAAACAAGTAATCTGTATTTGTTCCTTCTTGCACAATTCCTAAATAAGCAGCTAAACAATTATATTAATCAGGTAGTGTTTAACTTACAAAGCAGCAGGTGTTGTGCAGCAGATAATAGATGTATAGAATAAAAAATTTTTTTTTTTTCTCCATCATGAAAAAGAACTTGACAATCTAGAACAGCAGAAGGACACAAGAAACATACCTCCCTGCGTACCATGCTACATTCAGCTTGATCCAGAAGGATGTTGATCACCGTTCCCCACAGGCCTCCTGAAATATTCTGGCAGCTTTCTGCTAAAGCAATACATCCTTTTTCAAGAGATGTAAGAGCTGATCCTATTCCAAGTGCTGTAAACCTGACCTAGTACATATAAGCACAACAGAAAGTGGTATTTCTTACGGTAACTAGCAATACATTTTTTTTTTAATTATTAAATTGTATCAGCTGAACCTGGAGCTTAAGGGAATAATTTAAGAAGTAACAACCTCTTTTCCTGTATTTCTCTTGCTCTCTACTCAGAATGACAACTAAGTGAGAAAATAAAATTATTTTTAAGTATTCAAAAATAAGCAAGATAGTCTTTTATATTCTTCATATTTTACCACTTGAAAATAAGTCAATTTAGCAAACTCACATAATTTAACAGATTGGTATTAAATACATTTGCTCTGAATTTTTAGTTCATGTAAGTGTTTCTGCTTTGCAGCTAAGTTACAGCAATGACAAGGAAAACTGCCTATGAGTCATGATAGTGAGTGACTAATGAAAGCATAGAAGACAGAAGATGTAAGGGAGGATTTCTGAGATGATGTTTACATGGAAACACTCTCCCTACTGTATTATTACTGCTATTTAGGATATAGTCAGTAACATTTTAAATAATTCGAAACAGCAGTTCTACTGTTAAATATATTAATGAATCAAAAATATTCAAATGCTTGAGGGTCACAATACAATATGAAGTTACTGTCACAGTAACTAACCTCAGGATCTCTATCTACCCATAAAGGAACCAGCCATGCCAGACCTAGATGAGACAGAACTTGTTCTTCACTATTATCATAAGGCAAAGACCAAAGAGATATCCAGTCCTGATTAGAAAACAGAAAACAAATTAAGAAATTATTTTATAAATTTTTCAATCCATGCCAGCATACTAACAGTGTGAACTACCAACTACAACTAAACCACTTTTGTTTAACACTGATGGCACGAAGGAAGGATAATTTTGTATTTCTCTTTCTGTAAGGAATTGACACTAACTTACACAATTGTAAACTACAGCCAGGTTTTACAATTACTTTGAGACTAAAAATTATTAGTACAGTCTAAACAGTAACACTGTTGTACACACAGATTATGACTTAGAAACACAAGAAAATGAAACTTATCATTATGCTACTGTACATATTACTCTATAATAATGATACTAAAATAATAATTCAAGTCCACTCCTTCATCCATGCATTTATGATCTAAGTCTTTGGAGGCTGCTGTCTCCCTGCAGTGTACTTAAAACTCTGTCCCCTCCCAATTTTAATAAACTTTTCCAGTACTTAATATCTTGAAAAAGGAGTAGAGAACTGAAGAAAGAGACACCTGGAATCTGGAGAAGCAGGTACACTGCAATTTCTAGTTATACCCGTGCGTGATCACAATGAAAGGTTTCCATTTATGGCTGTCACAGATATAAGTAAGACTGGATTTTAATTCTCTAAAATGACAATACTTAATTGTTGAATTTGCTTCAACTGCTTCAGGATAAAGGCTATTTTTAATAAACTTTCAGAAATCTAGCTCTCAAAGATGTACATGAATACAAAGCATAATATGAATTTTGCTAGTACATAGTGATAGCTCCTCTTAACTGAAAAGCCTTTTTCCGTGTATGTACATATTCTTTCATATGTATATATATACACACAACTGTGAAAACCCTACACACATGAATGTTTAAACATATGTTAGAAAGCCTGTTGTTTGTGAGGCTGAAGAAATAATGATGTTAAAAATTCTTAAATTTATTCATCCTATATAAAATCCTGATTCTTCTTTTTTTATAAAAAAGAAAATGATACTTATTCTGAAAGAAGGCCTTTCAAAATCCACAGAATTATTTACGAAACAATTTCAATATGGCTAGAACTGATTCTTCAGCTTTTTTGTATACCATACTCTATCCTGTACATTATCTAAGATTATAGACCAAATGAGATCAAAGGGGGACTTTTTTTGCCTTTTGTGCTTCCAATTGGAGGGGAAAGAGGAGTAAGAAGTGGTGTGGTTTTAGCAGCACTCCTCAATTGGAGAGTACCACTCCTAAACCATGACAGAAAACTGTCATTGAACATCAGAAGTTAAAATCTCTTTGTATGTAGCCCTCACCAATGACAAGATAAGGACAAATGTAATGCACTCACCGTATCTTTGGCTTGAGCCATCATTTCGTGAGATAAGTGAAGCAAGCAAAGGACTGTGCTTTTTGTAACACCTTTTCCCATGAAGGACATGGCATTTCCCCCCCATTCAACATAAAACGATGAGATGACCTAAGAGTGGGGGTACAAGTTCTTAACAGCTTTACTGTAAACAGTACACAAACAGAGTACAAACTGTCTTATACACTAAATCATAATTTAAACTCATGAAAAGATGATAGACTTCTAGCTGAATTGTAAGAATTCCTTTACTTCTGAGTCATTTGGTCATGTAATGCTTTCCTATACATTTAAACTTCTGAACATCTGTGGTTTTTATTTTTTTATTCAAATGAAGAATACAGTCAAGCTTAATAGTAATCTCTAAGTTGAATAGAAGCCTGAAAGTTTCTTTTCATGGACGTGAAAGTTCATTTATTGTACCCAGGGTTTCTTTTGCTATGTCTGGAATGAAAAATAAAATTTCTTTTCAAAATTCTGTGTTCAAGGGAAAGGGTCATTTAGATATTTTATTGTGATTTGAACGAATTTATCAGCTTTCTATATCAAATACTAATAAACAGAAATAAAGGTCACTGGATCATAACATAAAATAAACCGTCTGACCAAATATCTAACCATGCATACTAAAATAAAAGGCGTGCTGCTTTCAACAAAACACACCCCAAAATACTTTTTAAAAAATAATAATCTTAGAAGATACACTTCTAGATTTACTTTTCTCCACAAAACATGGTGATTTAAACCTCTGGATTTTGCTGTTGTTCTTTCTTTCAGTGTCCCGGTCTACAGAAATTTTTTTTAAGCCCACTTTCTCCATTCCTCTGCAAAAGAAACCTACCTTTACTTTCAAATTTGGGCCAAGTAAAACTGCCTAATTCTTCTGAACAAGAGCTTATGCATCACAAGTTGATTTCATGCCATAATATTTATTTTTTCTAGTAATTATCTTTCTTTTGTATGACAATATCTATAACCTTGGTGCCATTTTTAGTCTAGACTTCAAGTCACAGAGCTCACCTAATCAAATGGGTCTAAAAAATTTATTTCTTTCTACTCAAGAAATCTTGGCAAATTAAGACCCCTAAAACACTATATTTTTTTCATTATATGTATTGGTATTTGAAACTAAAAACTTCTAACTGTACATTACTGAATATGTGTTAAACAAACAGAAAGTCAGAACTATGCTTTTCCTTTCAAGTTTTAAGAAAATTGGAGTTTTCAAAAGATATAATTTTAGGAGCAAAAGCTAGTTGTCTACCATGTTCACGGACTTAGCAAACAAATAAGAACACTGAAAACAAGAATGAAATTTTGTCTTTCCAACAACTGCAGCATCTTGAATTACCTCTTTTCTGCTTTCTCAGTTCACAACCTACCTAACAAGCTGCTTTTCTCCCAGACCACCTTTCATATGTGGATTTTGCCTGTGGGAAGTTATCCTGCATTTTTCTTCTTAGAGTTTCAGTCATTAAAAACACCACATGTATTTTTTATCTTGCTTAAAACTACAGTCAGTTTGTATTACTTCTTAAGCCAGTGATGAAAGCACATGCAATACAACCAGTCTTCACAACTACAGATACACATCACTCAATCTAGTCTCCGTATCATTCCTATTCACTTAGCAGGAAAAAGTATCTTTCCCACACCTACTGCTAGTGATGACATTCACTAAAAGCACATTGTAAAAAGCATAGTGTCATTATTTACACAGTTCTTTACAAGCATTCGAACCAAAAGCTAAGCAAGAACATAAGCTACTTACCTCAAGAAGACCGGTTAAATATTTCTTACAAATTGTGACAGGTTCAACTGCAGCAGAATAGGTACTCCAGCCTGGAAGTGCAGTAACATGAACCATTCCTTGTAATGTTCTCTCCAGTGAAGGAAGTCCATAAAAATGTGGTGCATCTGTTAGCCTTAAGCATTGAAGCAGCTTCAGAGCCAGCTCTGTTCTGAAAGAACCAGCAAGTTCCAAGCCTTCTCTGGTTTAATTGTAAAAAAACAAAAAAGATGAGCCATCAATATAAAGATGTTGAAATGAAAAGAACCATTTTGCCAAAGGCCAATGCCTCAGTCTTACCATTAGTCTGTGAGGCTCAGCATCTCAATTACTTAATATTGTGTTATACAAAGAGTAACATGAAATTAAATTTCACATGTCTAGCTTTGCACAGGTTCTGAAAACATAATATTGCATCTGATTACAACAAAGTTGCTTAACTAAAAAAAGGCAAAGGAGATATAACTCATTATTAAGGAGCATGTTAAATAAAGGGCAAGAGACTGAGGACAACAGATGACACAATGACAAGAGATGTAAAGCTCAGTAGTTCCAGAATCACGCAGGATCAAGAATATTCTAATTTGGAAGGTACCCACAAGGATTATCAAATACAACTCTTAAATGCGTGGCCTGTTACACCTATGTTTGTTCTGGTTCAAGAGACAAGTTTAAAAATATTTCCTGCAAAATACAATAAATCTAGAATTAAGTAGATAAATATACAGGAGTGTGAGATACATAACTAGCAGTGATTTCTATAATATGCCCCTTTTCCCACTGTCAAAATTTTTAGAAAATAACCAGGTGGGAATAATGAAAAAGGTAACATTTTGAAAATATTTTCACAAACAGTTATATTGTGATACTAAATAATCAAGTATTATCTTAATCTGCAATTTTACTAGCTCTTAGAATACATTTGGATAGAGAGATTTGGTGTGGGAAAGGTTTTATGAGAAACTTGAAGAAAAAATAATATAAATTAATTTCTGTGTTTGCTCAATTGACAGAAAAAGGTTGGAACTTCATGCTAAAAGTAGCTGTCCCAAACAGGCCAAAAAAGGAGTTCAATGAAAATAAGTATTTATGGATATTTCAAATATTTCTATGTTTTACTTTGCTATAAACACATGCTACAAAATCAATGAAGTTACCATTTGTTCATGCAAATTTGCAGCAGTGAAAAAGAAACAGCCCATCTTCTCAGTGCAATCAATTTAATTATGCATTTGCTAAGTGACCACTAGCACATTCTCTTTTAAGTTTCCTGGTTAATTTCCTAATTTTACTGTGAAAAGGAATATCTAATGTTGATTTCCATTTCAAGAGTGTATATTCAGTTTTTACGGTTCAGAACAATTGAGTCATGATGTAATGATATTCAAACTCTGACCAAAATTCAGCAGCAATAGGAGTTATGATCCCCAGTCAGAATCACCCAGGCAGGTCTATTTGCACTGTACCTGTCAGTCACTGACACGGAACAAACAAGCAACATGTTAAAAAGACGAACGAGTTCTTTATCCAGTCGCTGCCTGACAGCAGCCTGTGTTTCATCCATTTCATCTTGCACTTGGGATTCTGTTCGCACCAGGAGGCCCAAAAGGGATTTTTGCCGCTAAAAGAAAAGAATAAAAATACAGTCACATAATGCATTGTTTAAATCCTATTTTAATACCCTCATTAAAGCCATTTTTCTGTTGCAAACTTGCAAATCACACACATATACATCAGAAATTCCATGATTACTTTACTAAGAAGTAACTGCAAAAGGCACAGTGAAAAAACCCTATAATTACCAATAACTTGAATCTCGAATCTACTAAATGCCATAAAAGAATCTACTGGGAAGGCCTTTAAAATATCCTGGAATTAAGTAGACTGTATTTTGAAGCATGAAAGAAAACTCGAAGTAATACAGCAATAACCTGAAATAAAAAACAGATCACAAAAAACCAGAAAACACATAGTAACAAAATTAGTTCGGGTTCCATTTTGTACATTGCAGCTGCTTGAAAGACTTCATATCACATGACTTTAAGGTTTTATATTAATGTATTGAATGGGCCATACTTAAAAAAATTAATAGGATTCCCAGATAGCGATATAATTGAAATACCTGTAGTCTATAAGTAATTGAAATGAAGTCTACTAGCATTTTTCCCTAAATGCATAGATTGTATTTGCAAATGGCAAAATGCAAGTGCATGCAAACTGTATTTAACATAGGACACCCTGTGTAAGACAATGGATGATCTGGCATGTTACACAGCTAATGCATTTGCAGCTATGTAGCTAAGCACACTCTCATGCTGCTCTACATGTATGCACATGTGTGTGCAAGTATAGTTACATGGTCAATCAAATCATGTAAGTATATACAACAACCCTGTTCTTACATTTTTAAGAAATGATTTCAAGATCCACTTTAGATGGTCTGACTCCAGATTTGATTTCTGCTCTCTAAGCAATTTGTTTAAAAATCTTAAGACATCTACCAAAAGCTTTTCATCCTCCACAGAAGCTGGAAGCACTTGTAGAAACCTGAAATACAAATAAAAATACTTTCATACTTGTAGCATTTTAAAAGAGAGATTAAAATCTCAGGCTAATAGGACTGAAGTAACCTGCAAGTGTTAAATTATACAGAATATGTATAATACACATATTCACATATAAAAAATATGGCATTGTATTAACATATTATACTTATAATATGCTGTTAATATTGTTACTGTTATTATTAGCATGAAAAATAGTTATGTATATTTTAAAGTTGACTTGTATATGGTAAACATGGAATTCTGTATAGTAAAATGTAGACAAATCTGAGCAGGATCACAGACAGGGAATAAAAAATTAATTATTTATGAAATATTAGCATCTGATAATAATAGTAAAGTTTACCTATGCATTTCAAATAGCCCTTCTTTTAAATACAGAATTTTAAATATTTGATAGTTTTGTGTATGTCAATTACAAAATCACATAATCTTTGAGACTGGAAGGGACTTGCAGAGGTCACCTGGTCCTGATGCCCTGCTTTTGGACGGACACCTGCAGCTGGTTGCTCAGGATCACAATCAGGAAGCTTTTGAGTAACTCCAAGGATAGAGATGATACAACCTCTTTCAGCAACCTGTGTCTGTGTTTTGTGACCTTCACAGTAAAAAAGTGTTTCCAGATATTCACAGGGATCCTCCTGTGTTTCAGTTTGCGGCCATTGCTTCTGTCACTGGACACCACTGGAAAGAGCCTGGCCCCACCTTCTCTTCTGCTGCTCGTACACACTGATAAGATCCTCACTCTAAGCCTTCTTTCCTCCACATTTATAGTCCCAACTCTCTCATCTTTTACTCATAGGAAAGATACTCTAGTCTTTCATTATCTTTGTGGTGCTTCATTGGATTCTCTCCAGTATGTGTTCTCCGTATGATTCTCTCTTATACTGGCAAGTCCAAAACTGGACCCAGAGGTCCAGATGTGGCCTCAGCAGTGCTGAATAGAGGAAGGATCACCTGCCTCAGCCTGCTGCCAACACTCCTCCTAAAGAAGCCCAGGATAACACTTGCCTTCTTTACTGCAAGGACAAACTGCTGGCTCATTTCCACCTTGGTGTCCACCAGGACCCACAGATCCTTTTCTGCAGTTGCTTTCCCAGCTTGGTGAATCCCAGGATATACAGGGGCATGGGCTTGTTTCTCCCCAGGTGCAGGACTCTGCACCTCCCCTTGTTGAACTGCCTACGGTTCCTGTCAGCCTATATCTATATCTGTATCTATATCTCAGAATCAGAGATGCATTGACAATCAATTCCCTTAATTTAAAATACGAAAAGTAGAAATTTTACCATTTTAGTATAACAATCTTTAATGGATTCTTGTAGTCAATATGCTTACCTGTTCATTGCTTTCTGCCAATCAAAGCTCTTCAAAGTGGTTCCAAAAGGCCCAGAACTGCATTTTAATGCAAGTCTGTCATTCAAGACATAGAAGCTAAGCCTAGTGAGAGCCGTCCTAACATCACTGTGGGATGCTGCCTGAATGATCAAACTAAGACAATCCTGCAGTCCATAGTTTGTGTGAGTTATTTTCAATATAAGAATGTCTTCTGAGGAAAGTTTCAGAGAATCTAAAAATCTGAAAAGGCATAGAGAAAGATTATTAACAGCCAGTGTCTCTACAATCTGTTTCAGAGAGTGCTGACTTCTTCCCTTTCCTGCTTAATTGAGAAGACAAAACAGAAATTGACTTGAAACTTTGTTTTTGTTAGCCAATTCTTTCTTCATTAACCCTTCAAAAAAACCAAAGCAAACAAAAAATTAAAACCAAAAACAACACCATCACATGTAAATCATGAGGTGTTTTGAGTTCTTTGGAAAAACAGAACCTAAATACTAAGTCTTAGCATTACCATTAAGAAGAATATTTACTTAAAATTTAAACCTTCAAGAAAATAAAGAAAAAGTCATGCAACTTTATAGTTGGGGTCTACATAGTAGGAAAAAGGAGTCAGTTCCATAAGAAACCACAATGACTACAAAGAAAAACAGCCACAGAGCCCCTTTAAAGCTGGTTGAATTTAGCCTGACCATCAATAAAAGCTAGATCAAGCTCTAGACTCTATGTATAAACACAATTGAGGTAAAACATTAGCTGTGACAACATACCTTCATCCTCTTGGGATGTGATCCTTTATATTTAAATGACAGCATTCTCAAACAAGTAACAGCTTGAACTGCTGTTTGAAGTTGAAAACCTATTTAAACTTGATGGAATGTTATTTTAATTGAGATCTATTGGGACTTAAAATGAAAGATAAAATGGCTCACGTTTCTGCTTCCTTCTCATAATTTATCAGCTGCAGTAGGTTTTCAATCCCATGGTACCATGACAGATTCCAGGCTGTCTTAAGCATATCTGACACAGGTTTCATGGTCAAGCACTCAGAAGACAATGGTACCACAACAGTATTAGGGCTAACTACATGATGAGCAGTGATCCTGACTGGCAGATGATACCTAAAAATACACAAATAACAGTAACAATTTTTGAAAGTGGTTGGTGAGAGTTTTTCTTGCTTGCTCATTTTTAAATTAAATGTTCCATTACAACCAGCTTGTAAGTTTGCAAATAAAGTTTCCGAAACTCATTTACAGACAAAAAAGACATGGAGAAAAAACTCCCTATTTAAAAATGCTGATTTGATATTAAATCAATGTTTCCCCTCATTCTGCCACTTCCATAGCTCAGGAAGGACAGCAAATGGAAATCAGCAGGAAACTGTAAAGCAATCAAAACCAATGGACCAACCAACCAACCAACTAGTCACTACCCACACATACCTTCTAACAACAGCAACAGGTAAACTGAAGGCAGGTACCTCAGTATAATTACTGGCTATGCCATCAGCCCTGCAAGAGATTAAGTCATAGTCATTATGCCCTATTTTAAGATTTGATGTTCTCCTAATGCCACACACATTATTTCCTTATTATTTGGATATAGATGTATTTCTCCCTTTAGCTAGATCTTTAATAACCCATTGATGAATAATGTGTATTAATAAACAGTGTTTCTTCAAGATTATGCAATATTAAGATAGTTCTTAAATCTTAAGATACTTAGATAGGTCTTAAATATGGCATACTTATTGCAGATATACTGTACATTAAAAACCCCACATACTTGTTTCGTTTTTTCTGTTAGAGAAAAACCACACATTATAAGTATTTTCAGTATATTTCATGTATGTGAAATATGCTAAAAGCATATTTTTTCATGCATACACAACTTTCAAATAATAAAATATCATAAGTTGAGGTCTGATGCTTTAAAGACAACTGCTACACTTAAAAGCCAAAGTAAATAGGAGAATTCTAATTAAGTTTAAAAAACCTGTCTACAAATAGCTATTTTATTTGCATAGTTTCTATTCATGGAAAAGATGGACTACAGACCAATCAAGGTTTTTTGAAAAATAAACTTAACACTGAGGTATTCATAGTGCAAAAATATGCCATGTAGGCCTATAGAGCATGTAACCCAAGTATTGAAACAATTTGGACTACAAATATGCAATTTTGGATCTATAAAAGTTTGGAGCACAACTTGTCTGAAGACATATAAAAATTTATTTCTATTAAAACCTTCAAATTTATCTAGAAAATATGCTATTAAATAAGTGGATTTTCATACCATGTTTCTGTTCTTGCTACTTCATCAAACAACAGAAGACAAAGCAATATTGCAGTTTCAGTTAAAACAGCACGATCACTTTGGAGTATCAGGGAAACTGAATAAAATAAAGATAATTATAAATGCATTAGAAAAACATTGACACCTAATAATACATAGACACTAGTTAAAAGCAACTGCTTTCCACAGTTTCCTGCCAATCTCTTCAACACATGCCACAACATGGGTAAAACGAGCACACGATGGTTTATCTCTTAAGTAGCAGAATCTGAAGTTCTTCAGATTGAGAAGAAGAATCAAAGTTCTTAAGAAGGTATTTGGTTAAACATCTAACTGGGTATTACAGTGGAAATACAGTCTTTACCTCTGAATAGCAAAAGCAGTAAAGAAGGCTGCTGTGCTAAGGACAGGCGAACAACTGGGTCAACAGACACAATTTTGCGTAGGAGTGTCAGACATGGTAACACTATGGATTCCATAAGCTGCAGGAACAGAGAAAAAGATTAAATAAAGATAACTATCAGTATAATTTATTATGATGTGCTTAACATGAACTCTCACACTATTAAGCAATATATTCCATCACTTGTAAAAGAGAAGCCTAGAACTTCCTTAGACAAGCACATTTCAGCCAGATGACAACTGCATATTCATTAAAAAATATTTATTTACTTTTTGATTCATTTTATTATTAATTGATGGTAATTTTATTGGTCTTTGGCTTCATAACAGAATTACAACACTTGCTTTCAAGTTATATAATTTTAACAAGGATATATGTGAGCTGAATTATTTAAAAAACCACCAAGTATTTACAACTGTGTAAGTTTATTCATTTTCTAAAAAATGCAAATATTTTATTATATTACATTAATTTTCTGGGTCCCATGCTGTCAGAACATGAGAATGGAAAGAAGTTTGCTAAAAGTTAAAGTATCAGTGAATGGCCAAAAATACAACCGAAGTCACAGCTCCTAAGAATGAGAAGAGAGTATTTCGTTCACTGTATCATTACTTTGCCTATGAGTTTCTGCCTTTAAAATTTGTTTTACCAACAGCATCAACAAATACATTTTAGTTTAATACTGCATGAACAAAAGCCCTACTTATTTAGTATGGAAAGAATCTTTTGCACAGTTATACATAAAGCCTTATTTTGATGCTGCTTTTTACTTCTACTACTTCTATTTTCTTTTCTCAGTAGCCACCTTTCTAAGAACATGTAAGATTTTTTTGTTGATTTTTTTTTTGCTATTAATTTTATGATGAAATAAAAAAAAAAAAATCATTCAAGGGGAGAACCAAGAATCTGGACTAGATTCCCTTAGGATAGTGTCCTAATGTCACAGGCCATAGAGAGCTGCTGCCTGAACCCTTCCTGGATTAAATTAAACTTTATAAAGGGCTAAAAATATTATTTTAAAGTTCATCCTAGACTCTTACTTGACCATGAAGAATCTGTTTAGGGCAATATATTTCCCATGCTTGTCATTCTGTATTATTGAGCAATATCTACTCACTACCCAAACCAAAACAACATTTGGATTACTTTCTCTCTCTAAAGAAGATACTAAAAAACTGATACTAAAAAAACCCCCACAGTAAAACACCTGAGGAACCCAATATTTCAATTGCTTCAACTGTATTAGAACAGTTTACTAAAGTACTTCTGTACAAGCTATCATAAACTGGAGAAGACATTCTTTAATGCTACAGAGATAAAATAATCTTAGATTCTGATAATCTGGGGGGGAAATTGCCACTCCTGAAGAAGAATGTAATTTTCATTAGTTTGACAAAAAAAAGGAATTCCACTAAGTATCAAGCAGTTTTTTTCTCTTGTACACTTTTGGGAAAAATGTCATTACATAAAACTTCTCATGGTTTCTAAAACTAACTCAAGATTTGGACTGCTGGAATGGGATAACAGTACTATGCAAGAAAGCCAAAAAGCTTTATCCACTGAGGTTACATTAAGCACTATCTAGTCTAAATATGCTTGCATGAAATGATTTCAAAGAATGAATTCCAGAAGCAATCAAGCATCAGATTATCCATATTACAAAAATGGAAAGCTCCATCAACTACAACAAGAGACCCTCCCTGGCGAAGTGATCTTCTATTGGTCAGAAAATTATTTATACCTGAAATTCAATCTGACACATTTACAAGAACATGCCATACAATTACATCTCATTTTTAATTATAATTTGCTTCAGAATTTAAGTTTAGAGACTATTATACATAACATAATACTTTTTTTTTTAAGGTCATTAAAATACTTTTTTGGCCCCAACTGAGAAAGCTTTCAGGGAAGTTTTCGTACATTCCAAAACCCCACCATACACATAGTTTTCTGGCTAACTCTTCTCATAGGTAGGCAAACCAATCTTCACTCTTTAAGAGAATCTTAGCATTATCAAAACTAGAATTAAATACATATTGCTATTATAACTGTTATTAAACACTTGTATTCAATGCAGCATTAATGCACAAAGACTAGTGTTCGAAGTGCAGAAAAAACGTGCTGTGCAATGCTGCAGAAGAACCTCTAACCATACTTTTACCTTGCCATCCACATGTACACATTCATTAAGGTAAGCCAATATCTTTTCTTTCACACCCAACTTTTTCACAATGTCATGCATTTTGGTATCTGTAGGAAAAGCAAAAGATAGTAAGAATTACTGGTTCTGCAAAAATTTAATATTAAACATCTTTTTTTGCTGTCTAGAACAAGTTTCTAAAATTGCTTATCAATCAACAGTAGTACAGATCTCTAGCAAGGCAAGCCCTCTCAAAGTACTTTAACTGACTATAATAGCCTCTTGAACACAAGATTCTTCAATACCTTACATAACTTTCCATAAGAATTTTGTGTTGAAGAATTACAGTAATCCCAGTGCAACTCAATTTTAGTCAAACGAGGATTTCACTTGTAACATTTTAAAAGACTTTAACAGTTTAATGTGGAATTGAAAATGATATTTACTTAATCCCCATGAGAGTATTTTCCATTGACTTAACCCTTTACAATATCTGGTTTAAGAATGTTCAACAACAATAACAAAAAGATATCTCATTTGAATTGGTTGGGTTGGCTTGTATGTTTTTTAATAACTAAAAAGTGATCCTTCATATTAAATCTGTCCTGATAAAGCTCCATTTTTTCCTTCACAATTTCATCCAATGCTTTGTTTCAATTTTGAAACATCTGAAAACCTTTACAGCCATAACTAAATGTATTTTATGAGACAAAGTAGATACACTTCTTCGTTTTTGTGATAATTTTTCTGACAATATTTTTAATATCTAAGACTTCACCTTCCCATGGTGAAGAACTCACATTCTCTCATTAGAATTTAAATTCCTTGAAGAAAACATTATTGAATCAGAGTTTGAGTATCTAGAATAAAAACATCAAGGTTTGAAACTCTACAGTTATGCACCAAGTGAAAATGCTCTAGGTAAGATTGCTTACTTGCATTGAAATTCAATCATTTATCCTTTTTATCAAAATTCATAAAACAAAAATTACAAAGAGTACCCTCAGCACAAGCATACAGATAACCTAGCAAAACTTCAAGCTCACGAATGACCAGCACACGAATTCAAATTTTCTGAAGAATTCTACCTTCTAAAATGACAACCAGCTGCTCAGCTGCAGACTTCCGTAAAACTAGGTCAACAGCATCAGAAGTCAAGATATCATACAGCTTTTCAACAGTTTCTGCCTAAAAGTAAAATAATAATAGATTTGCATCCAGTATGCTATCATGAAACAAGGTAACCAGCCAAATTTCCTAACAGGAAGTAGAAAATAAAAATATCTTAATTCCTTATTAGAATTTATTTGGTTAGATCCCACGTGCATGTAATAAGAATGGATTAGGTTATAATCTTTTGGCAACAAACCTCTAATAACACCTGTGGAATATGAAAACCAAATAGTTTCCAGTGCACCATAGTTGCAGACTTCTAACAAATAACGCTTAATTTATGTAGGACTACAGAAAGCTTGAAACTATACAGAAAAGCTAGAACATGCTTTTCAGTCTGTATAGGGGACTGACTTTTTAACAGCAATAGGGTCAAGCATCTTTGCATTTGCTTATCGTATTGTTAATCTGAAAGTATTGAGGGGAAGGAAGAAAGGAGAATGGAGGGGAGATGAGAAAAAGAAAAAAAGAAGAGACAAGTTTTTCCATGAGTCATTCATTCACGATTTGTTTTACACTTTGCAACAGAAGCAATATTAAGTAAACACAGACATAAGTTTGCAATCAGTTTTAAAATATTTCATATTAAAGATTATTTGTGCCTGTTTCAGTAAAAATTGATTTTTTGGGGAAAAAACTAGATGAGAAAAAAATCAGATTCTATCCATGCAGAATGAAATTGTTATAAACAGAGCAGGCCAGTGTTCTCTGTACCCAAGTCTTTTCTGCAGAGAAGAGAAGAAAAAAAGGAAGAATTTTTTCTTAGTGTTGCAAATGATAGCATGAAAACTACTGTTTCAGTGCACACAAAGAATACATCAATAGATTTCTTTTTATGAAGCAAGGTAATTTGTATGAAATATTGCAACCTTCTGAAAGTGGAAACTTCAGAGACTGGGCAGGTAGAAGGGCAAAATTCAGACAGAGTTTACTAACCTTAATTATTGAGTCCATTTTATCATTCATTTTTAGCTCCATAGCTCCTTCTACAATAAATAAGTTTGAAATGCTGGAAAGGACATTACCATCCAGAGGTGGGCGCTTCAGACTTGCACCTTCTTCATTCAGAAGATGAAATGCTAAATGTTTGGCTGCTGCAGAACGAACCCTAAATGAAAAAATAATTAAAATAAATATATGTAGCCCTCATACTGGAAAATTTCAGCTGTATAGTTAGAAATTAATTAGTTTATAATATGGGTTGGAAGTACCACACTCAGTATTGATTAATCAGCCCTTCAAATCAAGACACAGCATAACATTTAGGAGAAATTGGAAATGTCATCAACATTAGAAGATGTGCTGAAATGCTACAGAGCATTACTTACAGCTGTTTTTTTGAGAAGAGAAGGCGCAGAGCAGCCTGCAGTCTGGGAGTTCTTGGGAGAACACCCTCTCCTTTGTCAGAGGTTGTTTCACTCAAAGAGAGAATGCATTTACCTAAAGTATCTTTAGTGTCAGCATAACCCTAAGACAAACAAGCAACAAACAAAAATTTCCAAAATTATAAAAATCCGCTTACTTAACGTAGCAAATTAGACAACATAATTCCCTTTTTAGGGGCTAAGGGAGGGTGGGGAAGGAGCAACATAAAAAAAAAAAGCAGCAATTTTAAAGAAAACATTCAAATTCTGCAGATTCATATTCCTCTGTGAAAGTAATTTTAAAAATTAATAAATGATCCTGTATACAAATAAAAATAAAGATTTCTTTACATGGCCTAGAGGTACTCTGACCCAAAGCTTCACCCTTCAATCTGTTAATGTGGTGCTGCTTTGTAAGTCCCGTTTCCATTTCAATAAATAAAATTTAGTCCCTACAAGAAAATTATTTTAAAACATTAAATTCTACCTATTTTCAGATCTTCGTCAAAGCGTTTTCTCACACAAACAGACAAAAGGGAATCAGTTATGTCAAGTAATGATACTGCAAACATTTTAAAAGTAGAGCAAAATACAATGTATTTTATATGCATGAAGTAAACATAAACCTCTGGTATGCTCTACTTAGGTATCTATTGTACAAAGCCACTACAGGCTACAGAATAGAGTGAAATTCTACTCACAAAAATTTCTCACATGTTTAACCTACAGCTTATATTAAATCCCCTCCTATTTAATCTTGAATGTCAATCATATATAAGATAGCTATGCAGGTAACATAAAAAAGCTGTAATTACTGGTTGAGAAAGCTCTGAAATAACCCTTCTCCCACCACTTTCAAGTTTTCAGTGTATCTCCTCTGCATATTTTTCTGTCTGAGCCATCTATTTCATGGCCCATCTTATTTGCAATTTCTCCCCATTTTTGCCATGATTTTTGTGCAGTTTGCATACAGAGTTAAGTTATATAAGCTGCTTTTTCAACTTAGGCAATACTGAGGTGCAGGCAATTAATGAACACATAGCAGGGAAACAAGTAAGTTGGTACAGTTATCAAGAGTGATATTTTTGGAGAAAATGAAGACAAAATGTATACTTGAATTTATTAGCTAAGAGAGAAATACGGCAAAAAAACAGACACCAGGCAAATGCAGCAAAATATCTAATCTGGAAGACTGTGGGCAGACGACAGAAAGGAAATTTCAAGTACTAGTAAAAAAACAGTAAAGAATTCAGATGGAGCAATTAGGCTGAAAATCCAACTGAGAAGGCAAAAGTTCCCTCTAGATCAAGCTGAGAGTAAAAATAATGAAAATTAAATCTGCACATCGTTGGAAATAGGAAGACTAAGGCTCACAGGATATTTCTATAACATTGGAAACAAAACCACCAAAAAACAAGTATCTATATATACTAAAAATATAGCTTACCCTGACTGCAATTTCTTGAGAGTATATTTGATCAGAAAACTATTATCACAGAGGAGCTACAAGTCTGCATGTATACTACTGTTAATCTATTTTCCATCTGCTACTTCTATCTGTTATTTACCGTGATATACATTATTGCATACATCGAATTCAGATTAAAGCACTTAAAAGTACCTGTAAAACAGGAAGGACAGGAAAGAGGGCCTCAATAAACTTGTTCCAAGTTAATACTTCCATCATTAACTGTCCTTGCAACAGATGTATCAGAATGGTCTTGGCTGTAGAGTTCACCTGCTCAATAACAAAAAAACCAATCAACTAATACAACCACTGATGTGTTGAAGTCAGTTTGTCAATGCTCTAATTGGAAATGTTATACAGAAATGTCTCAAAGACAAAATATTGTTACTGCAGAAAGCTACAGTTAAATTGTCAGTTACACTAAGCATTAAGTTGTTAGAAAAGCCTTCATGCGAAAACAAATAGTTCTGCCTGAACAGCACTCAATCATTTTCCCCTTAGAATTCTGGTTTGTCTTTTCTGAAATAAAATAAATCATCACTTAAACTTCTCCACCTATTGGTCCCTCTATCCTGCAGGTAAAAGAAACTCTTATTCTTTTCTTTCCTGACTTTGCCTTTCTGTGGCATTTTATTCCCAGTCTATGATATGCTTCTGAAGATACAGGAAGACAAGAGACTTAAAGCCTGTTATGGGGCCACTTCACTTTCAAAGCCTGTTATGGGGCCACTTCACAGGAAGACAAGAGACTTAAAGCCTGTTATGGAGCCACTTCACCTGAGGCAAAGAGTCAAACTAATAAGGCTACCAAATATTTCAAACTGTATCATAATTCATCTGAAGCTCTCTATCAAAATCAAAAAAGCTATATGATACAGCAGTTACACTGCATTCATGTATCTAGTATATAATCTATACGATACACAATATTAGAGTATTTACAAGCTAAAATTATTACTGCAATGGGAATAGAGGAAAAAAGCCCAGCTTATCAGAATTAACTTTTCATTCTACAGTGTAAGAACACCTACCTTTAGCAGATAAACTCTGCATTTTATGCAAGAGCTAAAAGTCCTCTCACCCCAGGCAACAAGGACAGCATTTCATAATATCACTCTAGTCTATCTTTAGAGAAAGACTGGCTTTATAAAATCATATGGCAAATATCAAACCTAACCTTGAAATATAAGGTTCTTCTCAATTTTTTTTCTCATTGTCACATGCCTGAAAGATTAAACTGATGCTTTATGAAAACTTAAGCAGCAGTTATACAGCCAAGAAGTAAAATAAATAAAAACATACTTGGATATGATATTATCTATTTTGTTGGAAGTGTAATAAAAATGCATTGTAAGGTAGAGAACAAATGAGTGCATATTTACAAATATGTCCATCTCTGATACTTTAAATTCAGTATCAATTGAGATCTATTTCTTTTGCTCGACCAACCACTAACAGAGAAAACTGTCAGTCTTTTTAATAACATATCCAATGGAGTAGACAAAATAAATGCTGTCTTTGCAAAAGATAAATTATACACAAAGCATAAACATATAGCACATTCTCAAAGATATTTTACTTTTCTCTTTAAAATGCTCACATCTAAAAAAAATCACTTCTAAATGGAGCTGTGCATAGTACTGAATTTAAAAAAAAAATCTCATTCCAGAAGAGAAGCTAAAAAATATATAAATAATTTGTTAGTCAGTGTTCTTTCTGACTGCAGGGATGTTATAGATCAGCTGTGAGTGAGTTGTTAAGAAGAACATAAGTAACTTTATCTTCCTTTCACAACTCCCTACTTTCCTAGCTCTATAGGCTAGGAAATAGTGCACATATGTTAAGCAGTCATGCATATAAATGAACCCAATGGAAATTTGGTCCTGTTCTATAACATTGTAAAATACTTCTATAATACTCAGGTAACTATATTTAAACACAGATGTTTGTGGCGGTGAAATACAATTTTATAGCAAAGACTTGAAGATTTAAAGTGTCTTTTTGTTCCTCAACCATTTCAGACATTGCCGCACTTTTACAAAGGCTTGATACTTAAAAGTTCATGTTTCCCATAAATGTAAAGCACCGTACATAACTTTTTCATCATATGTACATTTTACTAGGGCTGAATATATTACACAAAAAAAGTAAAAAACATATTTCATTTTTCACTGGCCTTTATTACAGTTAATAGCATCCCATGCACATAATATTATCTTTCCTCTGAATTCATTGTTAAAAATAAAATCTTTCCATTGACTACAACCTTACTATTTGCATAGCTTTTCTTTATGCAAGAAACCATATTTAGTCAAAACTTCAGGTAAGCATTAGACCACTGTGGAGAATATCAACACTTACTCTGCATGCACATCAACCTACAAATGCAGCTAGTAAATACAGTACCTCATTCTTATCTTCTTGAAGGCCGAATGTACAGATTTCATATAACACTTTAGGGTGTAGAAGAAAATGTACTCCCTGGCAGATTGAAGACATAGGCTTTGCAATATTATGAATACCTAAACAGTCCTTGAGTAAAAATAAAGTCTGTTAGTTTAAAAATTCAGGACAGTCTCCACTACTACATCTTGTTTTATAGACAGCCCGAAGTTGTCATGCAGTTAAAGACTTTCTCCATGCGCTTTGGAAGACTAGTTCTGAAAGCTAAACATGACAGCCCTGGAAGAAATATAAACTGTTTGGATCACTGACTGAAAACTCCTGTTACTACACAAGGACTAAGAAATAGAAAATCATTTTGGTTTTATTTCGAATAATTGTGAAAATAAATTAGAAAACCCGTGCGTGTTGCTTGGCATTACATGAAATAAGACAACTTTTGGCATTACATTAAAATAAGAAAAACCTGAAACAGGCTGGTAAAAATATCACAAAAACAGAAGTGTCATTCAGTGGATATACTCTTTTTTTCAGAGACACTAGCTCCAGCATAGTTGTCCATTATTGAACTGTGCTACAAGCACACTAAGTACAAATTATAACCATTATAGAAAACAAAAATTTCAATCAGGTATTATATCCAAACACAAAAAAGATTTTTATTTTGTGAGCCAATATTACTGAATACCTAAAACGACTTGATAAATACGACATTGCCATTCCCAGCATAGAGTGCAGCCATACTTTCAGCAAGTTCATGCTCTTTATCCTTTGGGCTATCATTACAAAAAACTAAGGCCGCGACAAAATATCCCTATAAAAAAACCCAAGACACACACAACACCATCCATCCCCTGCTACCCCCCCAAAACATGGAAAAAAAACCCAAAGAAAACAAACCAACAAACAACAACAGGAGTAGTACATAAAAGGATTTACATGTTCTTTAAACATAATTTTTAAGTGCAGTACCTGAAGTCTAACCTAACCAAGCAGACTTAATACCAAGAACGTAACAGTGAACTGCAAGCCCAGGCCTATGCTGATTTTTCAGCATATAACATGGTAAACTGAATTTGCATTAGAAATGCTTTTAATGACAAAACCATATAACATGCATTAGCGAGGGCACCACCAAGAGTGTTAATTAAGCATTAATTCAAACCTTAACCACTTCCAAACAGCAGTGATAGGCTTCAGCTTTTATATTCAACAAAGGATGAGACAATAGACGGAGAAGCAACTTCTGACCCTCTGCCTGAAGCAATGAGTTGGCCTTGGCAGACTTCCAACTAAAATTAAAAATAGTTAACGTCACTAATTTATTTTACATTACCTAGAGATGCCTACAAAAATGTTCTTGTTAAATTTCAGGATAATCTCTGAAAAAAGCTTCCTGCAATGGTATACATTCTGAAAAACAGAAAAACGTTCAGAGATCACAACATATTTGCCAAAATCATAGTATCAATCTTTGTGTTTGCATATGTTTATTCTTTTTAACGTGTAGGTAATCAAAGACCATAGTTTTTCAAAATTCTCTCATCAAAATTAAGAGCCTGAAATTTGATGTTCATCTGAAAACATAAAATTCTCTTGAGCTTCAGTAGACATCTTTGATCATATACATGATTATAGAAAAAACCTGTGCTTTTAGAATTTTTTCATTATAGAGGTAAAAGTCCATCTCACTACCATGAAGTGAATTGAATTTCCTACTGCCTGAAACAGTAATCAAACAATAATTAACTCTAAAAGCATTAGAACATTGAAGAACATTCTGACATTTCATAATTTAAAATCACTTACTGGACAGCTCTTAAATGCAGTCTCCTTTGAAAAAATTCCCTAAAGCCAAGTTCTGAATCAGTACAAAATTAAATTTTTGTTGTTCAAGAAAGAACTTTTTCAGGCACCATAAGGTTACTTATTCTCTAACCAAAGCCATGGAAAAATCTAAAAAGCAATAAAAACATGCTGTTTAATAAAAGAGATGCCATATTGTAATAGAAAGCATCTACAATAAAGTAAGTCCTTTACGACTTCTGAAAGTAAAAAAAAATAAGTTATACAAATACACTCAGAGCAAAGGATTTTAAAGAAGTCTGAAAGAAAGCAAAGTGTTTAAGACTGTTTCCTTATAAATCACATAACTTTACATACAAAATCATAAAAGCTCATACATAAAATATAACATAAAGCGTTTAGCAACTCAAATTCAGTTTTCAAGAAATCCACTACAGAATGGCACAAATCAGTTTGAAGAGACTGTTCAATGGCTAAAAGAAAATAATTGCTCATACAGGGAATAAACACGTTGGGCTCCTATTTGAGAAACCTTATCCACCAAAAAAATGACCGATTTTATTTTCTCAAGCAGAGTTTTAAATAGCAGTGTACTCACATATTTGAGCATATGTGAATGCATTCCTGAAGCAAGGGAAAGTGTAGGTGGAAGGGTAGACTACTCAAGGCCTGATCTGCCAATTCTAGTAACTCAGAAAGATTCTTGTCCCCCTGTGAAGTAAAATGAAGAGAAAGAATGAAACTAGCAAAACCAGTAAAATTAAAAGTATCCAATATTACTGCATAATCTTTCAGAATTTATCATAATTGAATATTAAGTCTTTCACAGAGAAGTTTATAATTAACTAATTCAATACGTTTCAACAAAAAACAGTTTAGAACCTATTCCTCGGACCTGAAAGCCCTTGAGCTGCTGAATCCAAATAAACTTCTATTAAACTCAGTAGAAATAATGTATGTCTAACATTTCACAGCACAAACACTATAACATTATTCAAATTACTATTTTTTTAATCAATATGCATTTTATGTGAGAAGAGCATAATAAAAGATTTAACTACTAAACTTTTAATGTATCACTACTAAAGAGCAAGTTAGATTTTTTTTTTAAATTTAAGTACATATGTCTTTATCATATTTGGTTACCAAATACATTAAACATGAGCCATTTAAATTTGATGGAGTTAACTTTATTGTAAACAGCATTTTATGAGCAAAGTATTGCTTCTATAAAGTTCAGAACCTGCCTAGACAAAGGATAGATTAACTCTGATTTAAGACAGCACTATATTTATATTGCTGTATGTTACTCATTTATATTAGTATCAATGGAACCAGTATTGTGCAAAATTGCTTATCCCTTTGGATAATGGAGAAGAATATTTCAGTACTGTGCTAGAATCTCTTAACTAATAAAGCAGTTGTCTTCATAACAAACTGGAACACAAATCTCAGCCAGTCCAGTAGTTGTTTATTAAAGCTGCAATTGCCAGCAATTGCCAAAGTACTTGGGATTTAAAATTTTCTGAACAATATATTTAACTCCTGGACAACACACATACACCCACACTATATATTTAAATAAATATAAAATAAATGGTGTATTATATAAATATATATATATAAATATTTATTATAAAGATATATATGTATATACAAGTATATGTTTGTATAAATAAGCAGAGTATTTGCTGCTTCTTCCTTCTTTGCCCCATGCCTACTTCCAATCTCCAATTGTTTATTTCTTTGTTTTTACTTCAGATAAGATTTTTCACAAACATCATGACTAATATTAACATCATGACTACATTTGGTATCCTACAGAATACTCATACTTAGGGATCTTCCTCAGCTATGCTACACTATAATTTTTACAACAGAGGAAAGGAAGTGAGGAAAGAACTTTGTCTACAGGAAATATTTTAAATAATAAAGTTTCACACCTCCTTATGCACTTCAACCATAAAGCTACAAGTGCATTCAATCGAATATGCAGCTTCTGAAACTTGTTTATAAATACTGTAGTTCTCAGTACTCATCTGCTCCAGATAGGCTGCAACGGATTCATGAATGCTTGGGTACTCCAAGGAGAAGGACATATCCAGTGAGAGAAGGAATAAAGCGTTCAGCAAACTCTTTTGTGTAACTTTACTCGCCTTTGAAAAAGAAAGCAGCTGTCAGAATAACAGCCTGAAAATACAGCAAAACCAACAATAGCATTTGCAATCATTCAACAAGTACAATTAATATTGTTGCTACTTAAAAGTTAGAGAAATATATTTCATTAAATGAGTTCTACAGGAATAATTATTTTTTCTTCATTAAAAGTGATAGTTAATTAGATGTCACTCCGAATATCAGACTTGCAACCAGTCACAAAAGTTATGCATGATCCAGGCACGGCACAAACACTGCTGGAGTCAATTCATTGTCTGACCACAAGATGGCAGAGAACACATAGACCACAATTATTTCTGTATTTAATAAAAAACTGTCTACAATTCCACATGGTCATATTGCAAACTAAGGACTGGGATTTTTCTTGTTGGTTTGGGTTTTTTCTTTTATTTTTAACTGCAAGTGTACATTCCTTCAACTCAAATTGTGATGTCAAATACAGTAACTTTGTTCCAACTCGTTACATACAGAATGGAAACTTTGTGTTAGGTCACAAGAACATAAAAGACAAAAATTATAAAAAGTCATTAGATTAGTATGTCTACACTTATTTTCAGGTACAAGACTTAATATTTGTGACAAAAACCCTGTAACTGAAAATGGATCTTCTACTCTGATTGAATAATGTCTAAGAAAAGCTACATTCCACTAAAAAGTGGTCCAAAAAATTTAAACCCATTCAGGTTTAAACATCTAACACTTTCCACCACATAAAAACTTGATCAGACCTTCCCATCTGAAATAAAGAAAAAAACACCTCCACCATAAAAAACAAAAAAACCCAACCCCAAGGGCTACAACAGAATTTCTTCTAAAGAGCACTGGAAGCAAAGACCAATTAAAATCACTCTAATTTATGAAATATAATTGCTTACTATATTCCATCAGATTAAGAGTGATGATTGTAAAATGCTGTGTTAGTTCTACTCTTACTTGCATGCATACTATAAACTAGCAGGGGGCAGCAGAGCTTTGCAAACCATACATCATACCAGAAAAAAACATTACTGGAGGAAAAAGAACACTGAATTTCAAAAACTCATTCAAAAACTGGTCAAAAAATGGTTATTTTAAGATTTGTTATCTGCAGAATACACTGGCAACTGAAGAACGGATGAAGTTGCTATCTGTGATCATACACCAGCTAATGCAAATCAGATTAATTTCTCTGTCCATGGGGCTATTTTCTCAGTATTAATCCCTGAGGAAGGTATCTCTTTCTGCCATCTTTAAATGCAAAACCAAGAGACAATCACTTATAATTAGTGATGACATACCTTTTCTACAGGGAGAAGTATTTGGAGCAATCTAACAGTGAAGAGTGAAACACTAATAAATGCCATTCTGTGATGCACCAGCATCACCTTGGGCTGTTCTGCACTCATATTGCTTTTGTGATATAATATAGTCTCTCCAAGCAAACCCAGGACCAGAAGCAATTTGTCTTTCTGAAAAAAAAATCAGAAATACAATAATTAGAAAAAAATGAAACATCACTGTGTATTTAGTGTTTACACAGCACCTGCAGTATCATTAACACAATTATGCCACATAAGCTAAAATTGCATAAATGGTACAAAATACACAGCATTGTGTTTGTCCTAGTGCTGGGACTAATGCATTAGTCCTAGACATCAGTCTACCTTCACTCTTAGTTCAGAATACTTTGCTCAGTAACTACCCATTCCTGGCTGCTCCCTCCCCTTTCCTCTCTCACTTTTTTCTCTCCCCCCACGCTCTTAATTTCTGCTCACTACACTTTTGAACTTCTGAAATTTTACCTATTTTGAAGTTCAGTCTTAATAAGGAAATATTAAGTCCTGGTTTGAACCTGCTAATAAAGCTTTACCTTAAAATTGAAAAATAATAAAAAAAAAACCCTTTCCAAACCAATTCACAATAACTTTGAAAACATCAGTTTTTCATCCCTGTTGATTCTCGGAGGAAGCGGCAAAGTTTTTTTCTTCCTCTCTCCTATTTAAAAAAAAATCAATAACTGTATACCATTACCCACTTTATTTGCAGAGGTTTGTTTGTTAGTAACCTGGAAACAAACATTATCCTACTAATAAAAATCAGTATGGTATACATATAATATATTCTACTGTAGTTTGATAGATTTATAGGCAATGAAATACACTGATTCAGGTCATAAAACAAGTAGACAAAGAGATATTAAGCTTCTGAGATTAAATGTTCTGCAAGAAATCTTCAGCACTGATATGATGTTGATCAATTATAATAGATTTTCACAGATCAGTATATTAAATTCAAAGAAAAAATTCTCATTCGCTAATAGGTCCTATAAATAATATAAATATTAACATTTATAAAATAGAGAATAGGGAAGCATACAGCAGTATTTTAATTAATTTATAATGCAGCTGTTATTGTTTCATATTCAGTGATATTTTCATGAATTCTAACTCAAGTCAGGTGCATTTAAGACTACATTTAATTCAAGTCTTTAGACAAGTTTCAGTCTGCAGCTCTGGTACATTTGTTACATGCCTGAGCCATGCCAGCTTATGCTTCAGCTTTCACTTGTCCGCAAAACAGCAAGTCAGCCATAATTATTTTATCTGCTATTCACTAATTTTATAATTCCTGTATATGACAACTCTCAACTGTGCTCAGCAATTTAAGTTGTTTCATCAACAGCACTTTGATGCTTTGAACCTCTGCTGGGCCAAAAAGGCCTCTCCTTTCTTTCCCAGCTAAGCAACATTGTTAAGAATATCAGAAATTTGTGCAAGGATCTATAGTTCCTGGGTAGGAAATGGATAGCATGTATCTTAGAATTCCAGGTTTGGATCTGAACAGTTATCTCCCTAATTTTAAACAGATAGTTTATAAGGAGTAAAGAAAGGGAAAGTTGTTTTTTACATCAAATTGGTCCCCAACATTTGTAGTCAGTGCTTTTCCCTCAGATTCCTTTCCCTACATGTGTTTCTCTCAATGGCTGCTTATCTTCTTGAGGTGAAACTCCAAGTATTGTCTGGTAAAAGAACTGACATTTAAAAAAATTGTGTCATCAATAGAACTAGCAATAAACTACTTAAAATTTTCAAAAGCACAGCTCAGCAGAAGCTTAGATATATGAATCACCACAGAAAATGTCAGAAGCTTATAAAAGGAGACAAATATGGCTGATCAAAGTCTGAAGAACCTTACCAATTCCAATGCAAAAAGGCTGTCATCTTCCCAAACATTTTCAGAAATAGCATCACCAATAAGGAACATGTCTTCAACAAGCAATTCAAGAACCTCCATCGTCACTCTCCTACTGCCTACGAACACAAATGAGAGGATAAATTCAAGTACAGACAAAATATTTTAGTATCATATTCAGAAGACACAAGAGATTATTCCAAATATGAAATTCTGGTATTTTAATTTTCCTATATGCTTCTACAAAACTAATGCTAACTGTCTTAAACCACTAATAGCTCTGAATCACAGAAGACAACAACCAGACAAAATCATGACAGATTAAAGCAATTAGATACTTGGAAAAAAATCTGCATTTCCTTAAAACCTATCGTGAAATTACTTAAGAAAATAATCATGAACTTTACTACAGCTGTAAATATGATTACTGAACTTTTTTAAAGTTCATAATAAAGTCACTAATTTTCCCCATCCAGATAGCTGTGTTAAAAATCTTCTGTATATATTATCTATTCCCATTAATCTGCATTTTTGGTAGAGGAGTGCCTTTCTTCACAGAATATTTTGCTTGAGATCTTTTAGAAGACAAGAAGATGAATACCCACTTTATCTACTTGCACAGTTCTCTGTAACAGTTTCCCCTTTGCTTTTAGGCTGGTATTTATTCATTTTCATTTCTTCTTCTGAGTGTCTCTTAATAACAAGGCTGATCTTGTCTATTAGTGACTTTTATCCTTGGTAAAATGTTGAGCTTGAATATGTGCCCACAAGAAAAGCTGGCCCAAGCTTAGACATGTACAGCCTACATTTACTACAAATATAAGCCTCCACCTAATGTCCCGAGATAATGAGAAAACAGAAGAGTTAAATGGTTTCATGAAGAACAAGGCAGAATATCTGGAGCCAAACCAAATATTTTCAACCTCACACAAGAGAGGATGCCAAAACTGTCTGACATCCTAAGGAACCATACGGTGACAGTTTCCCTTAAATATTCAATGTAGTGCAACTGTTGGCTTATTTTCTTGTTGATGGTAAGTTTCTATTTAAAATCATAGATGGATTTCACACAACACCATTGAATTTTCAATGTATTTTTTAACTAAGATAAAAATTCTGCATCCTTCAAAATCCTCAAAACAAAGCCTGTTTAAAAAACATAAAGCTCTACTTGTTCATTATAATTAAACATTAATTTATTTGTTCCTTTTTCTACCTCTTGTAAATTTTACACACTGAAGAAGTTTTGTTGATATACTTGAGGAAAAAATTTCTATCTCTGTATGTGACTAGATATGGAGTGATAATGTGCGGCTTGAGTGATCTGCTTTGGGTGAGCATATGACAGAAAATGGCACAAGGCCTTTTTGAAAGCTTGCTTTGACCTATCTCACAGAAGTGCTGTTTTCCATTGATTTTAGTCAAAACGTTGCCAATTTAACTTAATAAATTTTTCCATTTTAACAAAACAAACAAACAAACAAAATCCCCCCACCATACCAAACCCAAAAGAACCCCACACCACTATTGACTTCTGCAATGACTTCACTCACAAGGCAAGTCAGCACAAAGGAAGAAAAATTCCAGTGAACATCTCCACAAGGAATAGAATTTAAGCTTAACTAATATACACATTATATTGCAAAATAAAAGGCAGCAAATTTTACAACAAGCTTACTGTTTTTCCTTTACCCAGTAGTTAAAACGTCTAGAACAAAATCTACACTATACCATATAAGTTGATAATAACATTCATAAAAATGCCTGTTGACTTTACTAAAGATAACAACCCAAAATATAACCACATGAGAAACTGTGCTACTGTCTCACAATATCACACTGTCTCACAGTGTGCCTTCAGATCAACAGGAACAGGATAAAAATACTAGTTTCCCCACAATCTGTGTCTCATTACAGCACAGTGGAAGAATGAAAAAATATCACCAAGTAGAGTTTAAAAAGTGCAAAAAACCTGAGGGGAAGGTAAACAAAGACAGATCAACTTTACCCGAAAGTGAAACTATTTTAGGTCTATGATAAGATTGAAAGAAAGAATCATGAAAGGTAGAAAAACTGTCTTTAAACTCTGCAGATTTGAAGTGACAGGTGCCAGAAATGGAAAAGACAGAAAATACATTTTCTGCAGTTTTACATTATAAATAAAAGATGCTAGAAGTCATGAATGTGCTTGTGACTAATTAATATTTAAATATCACTATTCTGAAAGGGAAAAACAGAACTTTAATTCATTTTAGTTGGTTTATAGCAAAAAAAAAAAAAGAACTGAATAATTTTCATACATATTTCATAGAATTTTTATAAGTTGAAGCCTCTAACTTTTAGTATCTTAGTCATAGATAGTTGCACATTTCCAGCTCCTATATTTGAAAACCTTACCACATTTACCAATACCTGTTTTGAATTACATTACATTTTACAGCTAAATACCATTTTAGACAATCTAGGAGCAAAAAGACTGTCCTCCAAAAGGACTTAGCAATTTAGAACCTCTATAAAGTAAAATAAAGATCATAATTGCAATTAGACTATCATTACTTACATTTCTTAAATAATTTGTTACTGCATTTGTAAGAATAAAAACAAGCCTTTCACCAGAATTTTGGTTTATTATTTCTTGAACCGGAGGAAAAAACTATGCTCAAAGAGATCAGAACACCTTTGCTTAAGAGTGATTATTTTTTCATCTTCCTGAATGACATTTTATCCTGCTACACTATTTTTCCACCACACATTCAGTTCTTGCCACTATCAGTAAAAAGTACCTAAAACTTCTGAAGCAATTCTGAAACACAATCAGAAGACTCAAGCTTTGTGACCTGAACAAAGTCCCTAGAAAAGACCTGTTGCAACCAGCCACAGTACATCAGTTATCAGCTGTGCCTTACGTGTTTGAGGCACCCACTTCACAACACCAACTCCTTAAGAGGTTTGTATTAAGGAAGTGAAAGATATGTACGTTAAATACTTAACTCAAAACCTTCTCACCTGTTCTTAGAAGAGGTATTGCATTTTCCAAGATGGAAACACAGAACTGAGGGAGGCTAAGCTGCTTCATCTGTAATTCCAAAACGTCCTCATTATCAATATCTGGTAGGTCAATATGTCCTACATCAAACGGGGAATGCAGAGAGATTCTGGAGTTTGCATTTGCTTGAGTACTGTTTCCACTTAAAACAAGCAAACAAAAGTTAAAAAAAAAAAAAAAAAGGAAACATAGTTAACTCTTGCAAAGAGAAAACACATATGTACAGATGTTAAAAATAGCATCAAGTAGTTTCATTACTCCTGCCTTAAGCATATCTTTCCTTCCATCCCAATCTTTCTCTGCTATCCACCAGTGTTGCAGGAAGAGGGGTATTTTGTTTGGTTGTTTTTTTAAATGTCAGAACTGGTAGCACCACAGGTGAATGCCTAATGTTTTGGCAGTCATCTTCAAATTCCCTTAGCACTGTGTACTGGAAGAAATACACATGCAATGAATACAATATTGCATGAGAAATATTGGTTGATTTAAAACTTTTTTTTGATTAACAAAATCTATCAGTTGCTTGAAGCAAGACCACTTACTAAATCAAATTTCACCCTGAATTATACTTACGATATTAAAACCATTCTATATAGCTAGCCACAAGAATCCTTAGAAGAAAAATTAAGAAGCATGAGCTATGTTTAATCGTTAGGACTACCTTGTCCATTGTAAAACAGAAAATATTCCCTTGTCCAAGAAAGTCTTAAGTGCAATCAAGTATATATTACAAAGTACACAGAGTGCTATTAAAGTCTAGACATTTTAAAATTTTATTAAATTTATTATTAATATTTATATGTGATTATTAAATATTTTATATGTGATATGTGAATCTATTATTAAATATATATGGTTCGTATATTATGAACAATACATAGTTCGTAACTGTACTAGTTTTCAATTGTTTTCAATAATAATCTAATTCCACTGTCAGCATTATAACTAATAAAACTCAGGACATATTTTGAAGTTTTCTTATCCCAAACAGCATTCAGCAATCTTGATTTGCTTCAAAAACCTGTATGACTTATAACTGGGTTTTGTTTGGTTCCTTTTTTTATTATTAAACAAGCTGAAGAAACTGAATTGTGGCATGACTGTGTTACATTCTACTGTCTAATTAATGTAAAAGATGTCTATAAGAAGTTAAATGCTAACTGATTAAGAGGTCAATAGAAAACTACAAGCAAAATAGAAGCAATATGTACTGGGGTTTGGCTGCACTTACCAGAGGGAAAGAAGCAGAGGTATCAATCATAAAAACAATTCAGAAGAGGAAAGGTTAAGTTTCCAGGCAGAATTTGAAACAGACAAACAGATAGATTGAAGAGTCTCAAGATTAAAGAACAAGGAAAAAGAAGAGTTACATATAGAATAGCAATAAACAAACTGACATTACAATTACGTAGAAAAAGACAAGGTTCACTAAACGCAAAATCCCCTCTTCCTTATCAAAATCAGCAACGTCAGAGCAGAGCAACACTATTGTTGTTTCCCTCCATCATATCTTCTATTCAACATCATGTTGTTCTTTATGCTACCTCTGGGCTAAATTATAATTTTGTTAGAAATGAGATTCATGGGCAGTGAGCAGGTCTGCTGCAGCACACAGAATGCAGGAAGATAAAAGTGCGCAGTCATGAACAGCTCATAATATGGCACTATCAGTACTCCCACCTGGTTTCTAGAAGTCTCATCACTGCCCAAACTGGTACTTATTCTTATGCAGCTTTCATTTCTAGACTAACAGCCAAGCCATTGCTCTTGCACAATATACACCAGCTGCTATTAAACTGTTAACTGTTCAACTTGGGAAAATGACTGGGTCCTAGAAGGCAAAAAGCCTGGAATTCATTGCCAGTGCCATATTAGTTATATGATAAAAAATTAATACATTAGACTTAAATAAAAACAACTTTTTAATATAATGACTGTCAAGATGTATTTACAATTGAACTATTCTCATCACAGTCTATTTGGATACCTAGGAGTTACTCAACCACAATGACCATACATCACAGAGACTCAAAAGAACTGCCAAAAACCACACAGTAAAGATTTACAAGGACTTTTAAAATCCCACATACTAGAAGACATTGGTACTTGAACAGCAGCTTTAAGTCTGTTGTGTCAAGATGAGCAACAAAACCACAAACAAATACTTCTACATTGTGAGGGTGTACAGACAATTTATAATTTCACATAAGAGTCAAATTTTTAGATGTTATAGAGCTGAAATTTGTTGCCACATTTAACAACAAATTTTAAAGACTTCAGTAGAAATCTTTATGCAGCAAAGTATGTTTGACAATACTATATACTGTTACCTACAGGATGGCCATTCCACTTAAAAGAACTTACGAGGTCATCTGCTGAAAAAAAGAAATATCCCTGACTTTCCAGCAATAGACTGAATAAACACTTTTCTGTGTCTTACGAATACATGCACAAGCAATAACAATTGATAGGAAGAGATTTTGTTTTAAATGGCGGTTGGGTACAATGTGGCAATGATTTTATGTATTCCGAACCCTTTAAGAATGGTTTAATTCATTAACGTAGTTCGAATCTTCACAAATTACCAAAAGAGTTGCATCATTCCACACACTGACATGGAGCTGATAATATAATCCTACATCAAAATGTTTTTAACTGAAGTGTAAGTTATTTCCTATTTCATTCACCTAGAAGATACTGCATCCCAATCTTGACCATCTCCTCTAGGACGCTGAACTGTCCGTCCAATTACAAAAGGCCGAGGGCTACTACTTCCAGGTGATGGATTCTGAGAACGAGGAGCACCTCTTGCTTCTTGACAGTAAGATATAGATGAATTCTGGGAAGCTGTACCTTTATGTAACACAAAGAATGTATTTTCCCTTAGTGGAATCCATTTTTCTGAAAGATACTACATAGTGAACAGTACAAGTAACTAAGGTAGGATATGGGAAACACCATGTAAATACTGATGACCTAGAACAACTTATCACTGGCAAGTAGCAGAGTTTGGAAACCCAATTCCAAGGCAAAAACCATTGAAGATTCCAGCTGACTCATAAATCTTGAGTTTTAAAAATAGAAACATAGTGTCTGGGTAAGGCTATTGGACTTGTTGATGTTATAATTGAATTAGCAGACAATATCATTTATTAAGACACCAAATACAGTGGCAATCTTATGCAGAGAATCAGACTACCAATGCACAGAAACAAAGTTGATTCAATTCAGATAGCAAAATGGAAACAAGAAGACCATTATAACTAATCTACACCACTAAAGCTACAACATTTAAGCATTAAGATCATTGTGAAGCAGCCCTCATGACTGCAAAATTCAAAACAATGATTAAACTATTTTTAGCCATCAGCATTAAAAAAAAAAGTTCACATAGCTCATTAAATTAGTAACTACATTGTTAAGTACTAATAGCTTGAAAACTTTTCTGAAACTTTGCCCACTTTTATTTTACAGACTTAATTTAGTTCTAGCTAAAAATCCCTCCCCTGCTGACATACGAACAATTGGATACTGGGAGAAGTTGATGAATGGGAAATCACAGGAAACTAAAACTGAATAAGTACTTTAAAACAATGCAAGTACTTGACATTTTTTTAATTAACATTAAAACTACTGAACACCATAGCAAAACAATTTCACAGGATTACATTTGCTGTAAGGTTCTGGTTTTGGTTTTTTTCTGCCATCATTTTAGACAATCTTATCTGTAGTAAAAACAACAGTATCTCAAATACATAAAAAGACCTACCTTGCTCTGAGGAAGAAAAACTTGGATCTCTATGGAAGTTAAGCCTCCTTCTCAAGAAGATGCAGAGCTGTTGCAAGCATGACACAGACTGCAAAGCCAACTGGTGTCTTCCATCTCCTCCAAAAGCCAGGTTTAGCAGAGATAAAAGGCTCTGCAAAGACAAAACCACCACCACCAAGACCCAAACAATAATCACCTTCATGAACAACCATGCCAGCAAGTCTTACACTAAATATGGTTCAAAAACGTTTCCAAGTGTTTTTCAGAATCACAGCAAAGAATAAATAGGCTCAACTACTGTTTTCTTACTGAATGCAAGATTATTAGGCCTTGCAGGAAGAAGCCAAGTTTCTCAGTAAATTTCTAAAGAAGTCACTTATTTTCATTATGGGAGCCCATTAGTAGGTGTGTCTAAAACAAGGACACAAATTCTATCTTATCCAGCAGAAACAAAGTATTACTTCAGAAAACACTTCATTACTTTTTAGCAATATACATTATTACAAGCAAAAAACTTTAAAACCACAATATATAGCCAATGTCCCCTTTCCTATGCACCTAGAGTTAGCATAAAGGTACTTCTGTTTTACTGTTTTGTTTAGAAACAAATTGAATTATTTGCATCAATTCATCCTTGGCATAACTTATACCAATAAAAACTTTAAACTTTATGTGAATTCTTGCCTGTACAATCTTTGGCCTTTGAAGGAAGATCTCTGCAGGAAAATCTTGCATAATCACATCCTGAAGAAGCTCACACGTACTCCAAATTAAACTTTGGTTGTTACTTCTCAAAGAGCTACAAGTTCATATTTAAATATGTATTAAAATGAAAAGAAAACCAACCAGTAATTATTAGCCTGAACAAGTCTTTACAAGAAAGTTATAACCACAACACTGAAGAATCTAAAGGAAAAAACCTCTGTAATTCTATTGTCATATCATGTTTTAAGTTGAATTATTCCTTAGCTATGTGAATCCTATATACAGTAAAGAACCAACTCAGTTCCCACATGTAAAATTAGGTTCCAAAAAGAGAAATAACTTTATTGATTCTGAATTTGAAATTAAAATAAGAACTACTGGAAATTCCCTGTGAAGCTAGTGATTATCTCAGTGGTATATTGCAAGTAATATAACTCATACTAGTAAGAAAGTTTCTTTCATTACTAAGGTTCATGTATAACTTAAAAGCACTTGCATGACATATGTGGGAAATTCCATAAAGGGAGAAATTTATTAGCTACTCTCTAAGATTAATGTTAGTAAATAATAAGAATCTTTAGGATAGTCTGCTTCAATTTTTAAAATTGTTTTAGAAACCACTGTTTCTGAAACCACTCTAAAATATCAAATACGTCCAGTGTTACAAGTCTGTGTTCTCTTTCTATTCTCAAGCATAAAGGAAATTAAATACTAAACAGGTTCTCCAGCTTCAGAGATCTTTCAAAAGGAAAAAACAAACACACAAAAAAAAACTATGCTAGAAATCTATCACAGCTCTGTGACAACTCATAAGGAATCCCAACTACAGAACTTTTCCTTGGGGCACTTCAAATACTTTTTCTAAATTAAAGGAAAAAAAAAAAGTCACTGCAGAAAGACAGTTGGAATGACTCGATGCCTGGATAAGGCCCTGTACCTAAACTTACTGGCCTAAACTTAGTTAAGCTACTACTGACAGTAGGGATTTTCCTGCCAACTGCTCATGGGGTAAAGTAAATAAAGATTTTATTCCAGCTTGTTCTATTATTAGTTGAATGAAATCTTTGATCCACTTAAGAAATTTAAAACACAGACTGAAGTGTCATGAACAAAAGACCCAAACATACTCCAATTTAAATACAAGAAATGGAGAGTGACACTGCCCAACTTCAGCCCAGTTTTTACAACCATTTATCAAAAATTAGCTCATTGGGTTATTCACAGGAACAGCCTCATGATGCGGAAGGACAGAAATTTCCAACCACTATTCCCGAGAAATAAAAACTACAAGGAAATTGCAAGGTTCGTATTACTGCACCTTTCATTTGATGAAAGAACATGTCTATCTGTTGAAGTCAGAGTTAGCCAAGGAAATGTGGAAAATTTCAAGCATTTCACTGCAAAAAACAGAGTGGAAGTTTTCAAATGTATTTTATAGAAATGTTGTATCATATACATCCAAGGCAAAGTAAAAAACTTATAAACAATATACTATCTTACACAGAAATATCTTTTAGTAAATACAGACTTGCACAAACTCAAATGCTTTTAATGAGAGTTTTCAGCAATACCAAAACCTCACTAAGGTCATGCCAAATCCAAATGAAATATGTTTATTGAAGGAAGCTTAAGCAAACAAACACAGCATCAGTGGACAAATACTCAATTCACCACATCATGCTTTCAGTCAAATTATAATTTTGATCTGCTACTAAAGAATATTTCATCCACTAGCATGATTTTTAAAAATGGAAAACTGGCCTCACGGTTTTACTGTTACAGCGGTAGAAATTCTTGTTCTTACAAAATTACGGCACATAGTAACTTTGTAATGAAAATAACTTTAAAGCTATTTTTAACTTAAAAGTTTGTAATAATTATTGTGCAATTCCTGAGATAGCTGATATGCTACTAAAAAACTCAACTGGTGATTTACCTACAGCGACAGCAAAGTCATATTTTAAAATCTAGAACGCAGCATGTATTTTAAATACGACGCTCTCCTGTGAACTGCTACTAGTATACTGGTACAGGCAAAGACTTGCCAAAATACTACTGATTTGTGCTTCTCAGTGAAACACTTTATATCATTCAACAAAAAAAATCAAAGCATAATACTGGTTTTCATTTAAATAGAAAGCAAAGATTCCTCAAGCATCTAAACCAGTTTTCTAAAAAGTAGAAAGGTACTCCAGAGTAAGTTTTGTTGAAATAAAAGGTACTTAAACCTTTTAGCCACTTCTGATTATGAAGCATGGATCATCCAGAGAACACCAGCAATTTAAATAATTTTTAAAATTGCAGCACTTTCTAATGTACTTTAGATATTCCAAAGAGCTACACTATTTACTAGAAAAGGGAAATACCTATTAAGATAAATGCCATTTTTATAAACAATTTTATTGTAGCTTCTGTGATGGTAGATTTCACAGAATAACAATAGGAAAAAGAAGAGCCAATTTTGCTATCCACATTTGTAATGGAATTCCATCTAAATTACAACTCTAAGCTCTTTCTGTAATTAACATATTATTTTACAGCTACACATACCAACTGTTCTTTTGGGAGGTATTTGTAACTGCGGCAGATGACTTCTACTTTGACAAAAATATCCAGTGAATAAATCCTCTTGAGGCAGAACTAAAATAAAAAAAAAAGGCGGTAAGTTTAAAAAATGCACACACACAAAAAAGAAAAACTCGATTTATCGTCATGCTTTTCATTAACTACCTCCCTTTTGCCCTTGAGTTTTAAATCAGTTTCCTTAATAGATTAAAATAGTCTCAGATGATCAGAAAAATGGAGTAAAGAGACTGTGTCTATGTTTATTTTTTTATAATCATATTCTGCAACCGTAAAGGGCACTTTTTTTCTCCATTTTCTTACACTAGTTTGCATACCATATAAATAATAGCAAAAACAATTACACAAAATATATTGCCTGATGGAGAACTGGCAGCCAAATAAAAGAATAAAAGGTTTTCCTTTAATCTACCTATTAGTAGTAATAAAATTAACTTTTTAAATTAATTACTTAAAATCTCTTTCTACCAAAACTGCTGTCTTCTTAGGTCACCTGAAAAGTTGCCCTTTGTATATAATACGTATGTTGCTACATGTCATTCATATGCAAACTGTATAAAAATATACACAAGAAATGTTAACACTAAAAGCAATCTCTCCAGACCATAATATTTGGTTCAAAGGATCAAACTAGATAATGCCAGGTTATCAGTTTACAATTTTTCCCAGTAACTGAAGTTGAAACAGAAAGAAAAATACAACACTCCTGTTAGGAAGCATTAAGATTATTCCATCCACACATGCATACAATTTACAGTATAAATAACTTCCGTAGTTACAATAACTTCTGAGTAGTTTCAGAAAGATATAATTTAAGAATGCACATGTAAAAGATTATTCTTCCCCATACAGTAGAAACATTAAGTAAAAATCTGCCCCTATGTGGGCATAGGAAGGAAAAAAAAAGTAAAAAATCAATCACCAGGCACATAGTTCTAGTGAACTAAAACTCCAAGCATTAGAGAGGCGTCAGAAACCACCAAAATATTACTTTTATCTCTGTGACTGCACAGTATGAGTGACAGCAGTGTGGTCATTACTACTACATGCACTGTGTAACAGCAGTGTCTTTCCCACAATAAGCAGGAGGATGAAGTAAAGACCTCTATGATAGGTAATTTTCTCCTTCCAACTCTGTTCTAAAATTTTTGAGGAAGAGGAGAACCACATGGGTTAGACTACGTCTAGGAGGAAATGTAAATCATTGTAACAGACAATGAGCTAGGTAACAGACACAAGCAATAGCCCTTCACACACAATGTGACACTTTAAAGATAAAGTTTATGTGTTTTTCTATGACAAGTGTTTATCCAATACTAAGTAGATAGTGCCTACAACTACTGTAGTTTAAAAAATCATTCTACCAGGATCGACTACTGTTTTCTTTTTTTTTTTTCTTTTAAGATTTGAATTGCTTTCCAAGCTAAAGCCTACTATACAAAGAATAGCTGCAAAGCATACTGGCTAAATTACAGATTGATTCTAAGTTGCTACACTTGGTGCCATAAAGCTGTCCTTGGAAGTTGTGTCATACTCTTTGTACATTACAGAAAACAGATATTATACATCAAGGAAATGGATAGGGAATTCCATTACAGGAATGCTACCAGGTGATTTAGCTAAGGTCACACTGTCTCTGGCAGAATCTGATTACTACACACTTCACTGATCTCTCAGGAATAATTCACCTACCATGCCTGAAAACATCAGCTTCTCACAGCCTTTTCATTTACTTTATTTTAATTTAAAATAAATTACAGTTCAAAATATGTAATTTACCTGGTTGATGTGCTGAAGGCTGAGCCTGAGCTTGATAACATACTGATAAAGAACTAGAAGGGAGTTCAGAAGGAAGAAAAAACAGTCCATCCACAATCCCATCAATTATGGCCTGCAAGTTTGGATCCACATCAGAGCGAAGCTGAGAGAAGAATTCCACTGCACCAATTCCAATCATTTTCTGGGCAGCAGGTGGATGCTACATTAAGACAAATAACTGACAAAGTTAGTTTGAAGAGTCTTAAGGTCTCTGGATGGAGGCAGGAGATACAGAGCAGCAGGGGGAATAAGGAAAATAATTGTAATTCTTAAGTTAGATTTTGCCTTTATCATTTAGACCATTGTGCTGAGGTAGAGTTAATTTTCTTCCCAGTGGCTGGCATGGGGCTGTGTTTTGGATTTGTGCTGAACACATGGTTGATAATTTAGAGATGTTTTTGTTACTGCTAAGCAGGGCTCAAACAGAACTAAAGGCTTTTCCACTTTCCTGGCAAGAGATCTGGGAGCCCATGGGAGGCTGGGACGAGACACAGCCAGGACAGGTGACCCCAGCTGCCCAGAGGGATATTCCATATCATAGAATCACAAAAAGGCCTGGGTTGGAAGGGACCTTAAAGATCATCTAGCTCCAATGGCATGCTCAGTCTATAAAGGAGGTGAAATGAGGAGGAAGGGGAGACATTTGGAGTGATGGCATTTTTTTTCTCAAGTCACCGTGGGTGACTGAACACCTGCCTGTCCGTGGAAAGTGGTGAATTAATCCCTTGTTTTGCTTTGCTTGTGCACACAGCTCTTGCTTTTCCTACGAAACTGCCTTTGCCTCAAACCATGAGTCTTCTCCTTTTTACCACTCTGATTCTCTCCCCAGTCCCACTGGTGGGGGAGTGAGCAAGTGGCTGTTGTGGGGCTTGGCTGCTGACTGAGGTTAAACCATGACACCCATCCATCAGTATCAAGGATGGGTTGTTTTTTAACTCTGCATAGTTGCAGTTTAGTGATTAAAACATGATAATGTAAAAATCTGAGATATCAGAAGGTTCTGTAACATTTTCTCAAATTAGTTATACCAGTGTTCAAATCTTTACTTTCCAGGAACAGTGCAAATGCTTAGCTGCAAATCATGTTCCGAGTTAAAAATGAAGCACTAAACGAGAAACTGAAGCAGCAGAGAAACTAAAGCAGAAACTCAGGAAAAAAAAAAATTCTCAGTTATCTCTCTGACCCATTTGAAGTTGCTGAAATTGTTTTAATTTCGGTCAACACGCAGTGGCTTTATTTGTAAAATAAAGTGGCTGTCTTTGTAAAACACTCTAAAAATCTCATTACATGGAGCTAAAAAATCAAGTAATATCCAGCTTTATTTAGCTTTGGCATTATAAAGACAGATAGTTTAAAAAAAAAAAGAATGTTAGTATGTCATACCTTGATCAAACTGTTCACAAAATTTAATACTTCCTCTTTTACTGGTACGACAGGGAAATTGAACCACTCCAAAAGGTTACGAAAAAGCGCTTTTTCGTGGACCAGATCAGCATAGGAAATCAAGTTGTGGTCTAATTTAAACAGAATAGTCTTCAGAGATCGCTCTCTTATCTCTGTCAGTTCATGACCTGCCCCAAAAAAAAGAGATTAAGACACCCATAAAGTTACTTGACATAACTTTTTTTCCTTATTTGTTGTAACAGAATACTGCCAGAGATCTGTGAAAAAAAGCTGGCTTCTGTGCTGCCAGTGTTATGCCTACCGGGAAGACAAATATCATTACACTCACCAGCAACAACCTAATCAAATGTGTTTGCATGACTGTAAAGCGGTGAGACATTATAAGATATACTGATATAATCCGGTGCCAAATGGACCTCTACTGAGATAACCTGGTGCCAGAACCTCTACCAGAGTACGCTGTGGGTACGGAAAGCTGCCTCGGACTCACCAACCGGACAAAAAGCTACACAAGTCCACTGAATCGAAAGGCACCGTGTCTGAAGGGGAAGCTTTTGGCATTTCTCTAGGGAAGCATTTCCCCCTAGGGGAGCGCCGCCGCCCCCTCCACGTCTGCAGCGGGGAGGGGAGTGGAAGAGCAGCAGGCAGAGGAGCGGCGAGGGGCGCAGGCCGGGCAGGGGCGGCCGGGCAGGGGCGGCCGTGCCCCCGCAGAGCCCCGGCGGGCCGCACGCTGCCCCTGCGCGCAGCCCCGCGGGCGGAGGGGCCGGGAGGGAGAGGAGCCATTACCGAGCTTCCTGACGAGCGACGACAGCTCCATCGCGCCGCTCTGCCCGCGCGCATTCAACCGCCGCGCGGACCGCCGCCCGCCCGGCTGGAGGCGGCCGCGAAGCACCTCGGGAAATGTAGTCCGCCCGCTTCCGCCCCGGGCCCGCCGCCCGGCGCTGCGCGCGAAGCACGCCGGAAGCTCTTATCGCCCCGCCGCCCGCCGGCGGGATCACAGAGAACTATAGTTCCCATGAGGCCCCGCGCCGGGCGCTCCCGCCCCGCCGCGGGAGCCGGGCCCGCGGGCCAGGACGGCAGCGGTGAGGCGGCAGCGCCAGCGGAAGCTCCGCGTGTCTACAGCTGCCTGAAGGGAGGGTGTAGCCGGGGGGCCGCCTCTCCTCTCAGGCAACTAACTGGTGACAGGATGAGAAGACATAGCCTTAAGCTACGCCAGGGAATGATTTATTCATTCCAGTATGGAAGGGAGACTACAAGAAAGATAGGGACTTTTCACGAGGGCATGTAGTGACCGGACAAGGGGGAGTGGCTTCAAACTGAAAGATGGTGGGTTTAGATTAAATGCTAGGAAAAATTGTTTACTGTGAGGGTGGTGAGACACTGGAACAAGTTGCCCAGGTAAGCTGTGGATGTCCCATCCCTGGCAGTGTTCAAGGCCAGATTGAGTGGGGCTTTGAGCAACCTGGTCTAGTGGAAAGTGTCCCTGCCCATGGCAGTGGGGTTGGAACTAGATGATATTTAAGGTCCCTTCCAACACAAACCGTTGTAAAGTTCTACAATTTACATTTATAGTAATAACGGAGTATTTGCTGATGTCACTTTGATGTGTCTGACAGCCCTCTGGAAATAGCTCTTGCTGACTCGCGTAAAGCAAAGCGATGAGGGGGTGAAGTAGGAGGTGAATCATTAGAGGGTTTGGGTTTTCTTTTATATATAACCTAGACTCTAGGACTACATTGCTTTGTCTATAATGCAAGGCACTTTCACAAAGGAGTTTCTTAAATATGTAGTAAAGATGCATGGTACATTGTTGGTCATCTGATCAGCGGGCTGATCTTATTTTTGAAAACTTGTGCTTGCCATCATAATTGCAAAAATAAATTGATGATAGGTGGACAAATGAGAAGATGGCCTTGTAATACTCGGGGGGGCGAGAGGGGGGGAGGCGGCTGTCATACCATGTATTGCATGAGAAATTACATTTTTATCAACACCCAACAAAAATGTAAAGGTGTAGTGCAGCACATGCAAATGCTTTCCAAAGGATGTATGTCACTGCCCTCTCAGTTTATGGCTAATTGTTTCTCCATGTGGTCGCCATCACTCTGCTACTTTTTCACAGTAAACTCACATTAATGTCTTCCATCTGCTCTATCAAGATTGTACTAAATTCTTAATTGCAACTCAAAACCGTCTGTCATTTTGCAGGACAGTATTTGCATATGTAGAACAATATAACAAAGGGACTTCTTAAAGCTAATTATAAATGTACTGTGATTGCTGAAACAAGGGTTTGTTTTGCACAGGAGGCTGAACTCACATGGATCTCTTGGTGCTTTTTCAAGAGCAGTTACAAGAGAAGCATCACTGAGTGAAAATTCCTTTTAGCTGTGCATGATATGCTCGTGCAATGAAATATGAAGAGCTCTAACCAGATGCACACAGGACTACTCACATTTTGCCAAACAGGAGTGGTGAGAACTTTATGTGACCCCATGTGATACTTGTGATAATAATAAAATGGATTCGTATCTCATTTCTGCAGCAAGGAGAAGGAATTGCCAAAGCAGGCATTTCCCAAAATAAAAACATTTCTTCAGGAGGAAGAGCTACATCATTCATATCGATAGGAGTGTTCAATCCAGGTCCTTGTTACCTTTTTAAATACGGTCAATCTACCTTGAACCAAAGTTTTCTTACACTGTCTTCAGTGTCAGAGTTAGTGGCTGCAAAAGCAATTCATAGAGGAGACACATGCACCCTCCATTGCCAGTATATTCCTGCACTGTAATTGTGGCCATTTTAGTTATATTTTCTTAAATTGAATCCTAATTAGGCTAAACTTTAAGAAGTATTCCTAACCTTGAAAAGCAGCTTCAGTTTTGCTGCTCTTGTTTTAGACCAGAAAAGAGATGATTGTTTACCCAAAACTGATCCAGAGGCATGCTGTATGAGCTGGTGCAATACATTTTATGCTATCATGGTTCAAGACTGGTGTTCAATTTAAAATTTTTATTGTTACAAATAAAAGTGTCATATATTAAAGGGAAAAGTGTGTATGTCCATAAAATAATAACTAGAAACACACATACGCACACAGAAAAGTTTACTGGATATTAAAAATGAAAAGAAGTGGTGGATGGGCTCAATTATTATTGCTGGCCCTATAAGACAACCTAAATAGTGGAAAATCAGTCTCTCATTACTGGGAGCACTGACTCCCTCTGTGTCTGCATTCCCTGTTTTGGACTCAGGCTAGCAGCTCTACTTTCCTTCTTACATGCTTGTTCCCTTTAGCTTATATTTTCCCGTGACTGCTTCTGAAGCCAGTTTGACTTTTTCCTCTCCACTGGCATTATTTAACATGGGTATCTCTTCTACCAAGTATATTCTTACTGATCTGCAGTTAAAATGTGTAGGAGTTCCACCACTGGGAGAATTAGTCACTGATCTCATTTACATTGTCCCTTGTTCCTTCCTTACTGCATTCTACATAAGATGAACTTTAAAAGAGCTGCCTGCTCCTGACTCCTCACAACCTTGGTTTCTATAATTCAAATAACTTCTTTTTTTTTAATATCTTCTGTATCAGATGGGTTCTATCCCAATAAACTGATGAAAGGTGGACAAGCAGCGGATATTGCTGTGCATCTATGTGCATGACGTTTTAGCATGTAACTGCAGGTGCACAAATGAAGATGGTTCTGTAATTCTCACAGTTTTGTGAAGTTTTTTGACAAAAGCCATCTTTTAGCACTTTCACTATAGGATGTGCTGTAACTTTAAATTTCCCTTCTCTTAAATGTCGTAGAGAGATATGAGCTTGGAAGAACTTTTTCTGAGGTGTTTTCAAGGTGTTTTCAGTCTTCTTTTATTTTTATTTATTATTTCTGTGACTCATTCATTATAGGATGAAGTCTTATTATCTCTGCATCCTTTTTTCAAAGCTGTCTATTCATAACTTTTTTTTCCTTCTTTAGTGCTCTGACTTCTGTTCTTTTACATTCCAAAAGTTCTCCAAAGATCAACATATCAAAGAATCTATCTGACAGGATCTTGATACCATTAGTGATAATATCTTTGTTGTACTTCTGAGCTTAACTGTTGCAACTTCCAGTTCTCTGGGAATTTCCTGCTATCTGGCTTTTCACCTACCTCAAGGAGAAGCAACCTAAAAAAGAAACATCAGGGCATGTCAGATGAAAAAAACCATAGATTCCTGGTACCCAAACATCACGACTGCTATAGTTAAAATGAACCTCGTGACATGCCAGGTGGAAGAAGATTGCCAAAAGGAAGGAGAAGAAAGCAAAGAGATCAGAGTATTTGGAATGAAAAGGGGGCAGAAATGGACAAGAGCTGAGAGCTTCCCCACAGGAGAAAATTATCCTTGTATGTTAATCTGTTTCCCAATGTGCTTCTCAATTTGTTTCGGGGTCCATTTGAAAGTTTTATTTCTGGCCCTGAAGGGCTTCCTTGCTTGCTCTCAGCCAAAGCTTTCTCATCCGTTTCAGTTCACTAGCTACTATTGGTAAAAAAATACACCAGTATCTGAAATTTTAAAACAAAACAAAACAAAAAACCCAACTACTGGTTACCTATATATATGCAGTCTGTAGTGGACCTATTGCACATGCACAGTAAAGACAACCTGGACATACACAGTAGCTGTGTGTTTATTACTTTAGCTGACTACCAAGTTCCTGAAATTAGTATTCTAAATCAGTAGGATGATAGCAGTTTTGTAAAGGTTTTCTTCTAATGTCAGTGAAGCTGCAGGTATAAACCCTCTTCTTCTTTTTCTGTGCTTTCTGCAGCCAGGAATAGCTTGTAATTATTGCATTATCTTAAAGTTTGTGACATGAACTCAACAGGTACTTTAATGTAAATTCCTGAGTTTTACTGCTTCTAAATCAGGTACAAAATACCCAACCTAAATACGAGTTACATATGTTTGTATTTGCAGCAGAGCAGATGCAAATTTGGAAGCTCATTTACGATATTACTAATTTATTGTTTATATTTTCTTCCCTAGTGAGACTTTGTAATTTCTCTGTTTTCCTATTTAATTTTCCATTTAACTGGATCTATCTTCTATGCTAAATTGCATATGCAGGTATGCAATTGACTTACAGAGTGGTGCAGAAAAAACAGTTGCATCTAAATAATAGCTAGACAATTTAATTTCATACAGATTATTGTATTTGGTGAGTCAGTCAATACCAATATAAATGTCTGCCACAAACTGCAAAACAAAAGGCCTTTAAAAAACCTAAGTGAGAAAATCTTTCTTCTGTGATGTTTGTTTAAAACATATAAAACCATATTTTACAGGTAATGAACTCGCAGAATTTGTTGGCACAGGAAGTTGTCAGTGCAGGCAATACCAGTAAAGCCAAAAAAAAAAAGGTTGGGTAAATTAATGGAGAACAGGCCCATAGACACTGGAAGCACAGGCCGGGATGTGCCCACTGACCTACTTGAGGCAGTGGTTGCGGTCTCTGGGCAGGACAGGGCACTTGGAAAGGGGAAAGCAGCTCTTCCCCAGCAGTGGCTGTGGTCATCACTTGGGGGCAGCTAGATCAGTACCCCCTAGGAAGGCATTTCTTACTCTCATCTGATTTTGTAATTACCTTTTCACAGCATCTTCTTCCCTCAGAAATACAAAGCCAAATTAAACCGAACCATTGGCATGGTTTTGGGTTTGGAGGTGTTTTTCCAAAATGGAAAGGCTGGATTAAACTGTTATGAATTGAACCTGCATCCACTTCACAGAAAGAGCTGGCAAGGCAGTGCCTAACGTACATAACTCATCTGCTTCACTTGAGGGCACAGTGTATTACACCCGAGTTTTGGCTCAGGCTGCATAATTGCCACATATATTTTCCTTTTTATGAACAAGTTCTATGATTATGTCATTTAAAATTCATAAACCACTGTTAAAACCTTTGATATTATTAAAACATCTAGCATTTTAGTTTGTATCAGGGCACTTCTCTTCTACTATTATATAATTTACCACATGATTTAGTGGTAGACATTTATATTTGCTTCATAAAGACAGTCTAAAGGGAGCTGCTTCTGTAGTTTATTGCTTGGATAATATTAAACATCTGAAGATGCTCTACAGTTCTGGAAAACAGTATATTCTTGAGAACTATAAAATTGTCATGGAGGTTACTCTTTTCTACTAATACTAATGCTGTACATCATTGCACAGGATAAAAACATTTCAGTAATAAGTTTTTGGATTTGGAAGACATTCCCATTTTAGCCCACGTTATGACATTTTGTTTGTGTTCTGATGTGACTGTAATTAAATTACCAAGTCTAAGTCAAAACAGGAAATAATTTCTTAACATACTGATCGAGTAGTCATTTTGTATCATTAATTTATGGACTTGTACAAACTTTGGGGGACATTAATAAAGTTCAATTTAATTTTGAATATTATCACTGTTAATTCATAATAGTAGTATCCGCAAGCAATGTAATACTCCTTATTTACTTCAGAAAGTGAGTTTTCCAAACTCCTCTCATTACCCATACACATCACAGCCACCTAGTCATTTTCACAAGCTTGGCCATTATTTAACTTCAGAAGAAAAGAGAAGCCAGTGTTGAGTGCCTCCCACTTATTGCTTTTCTCCAATGTTATTCTTCCTTTAGAATTAATAACCAAAAATGGCGCCAAAGAAAGAGGAAATGAGATTCTGTTTCCATCCAAGATTCTTGTCTTTTCAAGAATCTACCGCATTTCTCAAAATTATGGTTCTCATCAAACAAAAGAGAGGTGGCCTGCTCTTCATGCGCAGGGCTTGCATCCTTCAAACACTGTAGATTCACATCAGGCAGAAATTAAAAGAGGTAGAAAATTACTGAAGCAACTATTGTAGTGTAAATTGTCCTGGCTTGAGTAGGGCACAATTTCTCAAAAGAAATGCTCATACAGCAGTGATTTGACAGGAGACACAGCTGGAATTATATACTTTATGATACCAGCTTTTCTAGCTCTTGAAAAGTGTTGGAAGCACAATAGTCATATGTTGAAATATTTGACAATGGAGTTAGATGCTCTCTATTTTATGATCAACTCAAAAGAAATATACTGGGAACATTTTCTGACATCAGGGTCATAAAAATGATAAAAATAATTGTATTTCTGTCTTGAACACAGTTTTGAAGTGGTATATGCATGAATTGCAGATTTAGACTTATTTTTAGTAGCTTTTTATAGACTTATAAATATTGTCCCTAACACAGATTTGATTTCTGGATTTCTCATGTGACTTTCCTAGGCTTTAAAACTGGATTTTGGACTCCAGGTATATTGCAATACCATTTTTTGTCCTCTAAGTATTGCTATTGCTGTTTCTTTTGTTACCACATGCTTTTGTATAGGCACAGTAACTTTTAGAGACTAATACTGCACATTGATTAGTTGATGTTTGTGAAGGCAGCAGAAAATCACATGGCTTGTCATTGCCCACAAATCTGACATCATGACATCTGCAAGAGCTGTAATTGCCTGAATGTTCTTGGACAGTAACATGAACAATGTGAGACTTCTCAATTTTTGGCAAGCTTTCAGAGCTTGTTAAGACAAACATTCTTGGAAAAATATGTACATTTTTTAATGACTACAGATCTTAAATTATCAGATTTGTTGCTGGTAATTTCATCTGTAAATTGATCTAAATTGTTTTATATAATTGTCATTCAGTTGTATTCCCTACATGTTTTCCTACTCAGCCTCATATCTCCCTTTGAACTGCTAAAAAGTGAAGACTGTCTGCTGGCATGTTTTGAATGGCAGCTCTTAGATTTTTTTTTTTTTTTACTGTAAACACTTTTTCAAAAGCATCATACTCAAGTTCACCTGTAGCACTTGTAATAGATACAGTGTATGCGGAAAACCTATTTTCTGTACTAAACTTCAGTTCTGTCTTTAAAACAGGCATTTTTCCAAATATCCTCAGAACATTTTTCAGAAGTCAATTTGAAAATGTAACCATATGTATGCCTTCACCTAGTGAATTTTCTTAGTGAACTGATAAAAATAAGTTTATCTAATCTCACACTGTTAAGTCAGAATAGCTGCCAAGCAGTGAGCTGGATGGACTGTGTTCTGCCTCCAGAATTAACCACAGGGCTGATTATTAGCAACATCAAGTCTTGGTGGTCTTCAGTGGCAGTAGGCAATGAATGACAGAGAGCAGAGGGGAAATGGGCTCATTTGCAGGTAGCTGACTGCACTCTGTTAATGTTCTGGCATGTGTAGCCTGAGAGAATAAATGAGACAGCGGTAGAGTGACACCCAGCAGAGCTGCCAACCTGTCATTTTTACTATTTTTTTTTCTGATCATAATTTCACCAGGTAACCTGGTAAATATAAACCACAGAAACTTCAGTTGTGTTCAGTGAAGAAGAGGTCATATGTTAGTACACTGAAGCTTCGTTATCAACGCTACTTAAAAAGGCAAAACAAACCCAGCACCTATGTTTCACCAGCACTATGGGTTTATATATACATTTATTTTAATTTTATTATTATATGTGTATACACATCTGTAAAAGTAATACAAGGAAAAGACTTCCACTAAGCCTATCCTCACCTGTCTCTGATTTCCACCTTCTTTTAACTCTAATTTTGCCAGGGCTGCCTAAAGGAGTCAATTGTCTGATGGCATGCATTATCCAAGGATTTATTTTCAAATATAGGCACTTTTAAGGGTTGTTAATCGTCTAAAGTATTCATGAGCAGGAGAATATGGAAAGCTTTCTGCTATTATCAATGAATTGGTTTTCAGAGTGTAAATGACAAAAAATTCTATTTTTTCAATCCTTCCCAGTGCCTTTTTCTTGTTTCATATAGGAACACTTTATTAATAGCATCCTAAAGATACGAGATACATGACACATGCTGGGCTAAAAATATTTTTATTCAGTACTGAATTCTTTACCATCTTAGTTCACACATTCATCTATAGCTAGTAGAAAATTTCACGCAAAATATGCATATTTGGATGAAACAGTCATAAAATTATATGATGTTTTAATTTTAATTTTTTCATAGAAAAGTCATTCTACTTACAGGTAGTATTTAAATGTTCCAAACCTCTATATTTAGTGAAGAAAAATACACTGACTTTTTAATGAAAAATGTAATGGTGGCCTCTAGGAGAGCTAGCACTGTTTTTGTTGGACAATGTTTCTCTTCTTCACTTAATGGAACAGAAATCTGCATTTCCTTACAAGATGATATTTTTGAAGGGTTTTTGTCTGGTTGTTTTTTAGTTTTGATTTTGCTTATTTTTTTTTCTTGGTTGTGTTTTTTTAATGATGTAATTCCTGTATATTGAATGTAGGATATAGCAAAAGGGCCACCTAGCTGTATATAGCTTCCCATTGCTGATGTCAGGAGCAGAGGAAAGAGTATTCCAGTATCTGTCTCTTGCTTTGTTCACTGCCTGAAGGAAGTAGATGTATAGTTATCTCTAAGGGAGACATTTTTCACAAAAACATGCCTTGAAATTACCTCTTAGTTTGCACTAGGGAAATACTCTCCACAGATACTGGAAGACACCTGGATTAGACAGGTGTAGAGAGGTTCAGCCAGCCTAAAGTAGTTCAACAGCTCTTTTAGTAAAGACTGTATCTGATGAATGTGAATACTGTTTCCAGTGCCAACAGGTCTCTCTTTACAATTTAATTAGCTCTACAATTATAAAGTAAATAATTTCACTAAGAATCCATTTGAGCTGTGTGACCCTTTCAGAAAGCAGCATGTAGATTCTCTGGGACTAGTGCTAGATAGTTGTCCAATACGAGACACAAATCACTTTCTTAGATCTCAGTCTTGTAATTCTCTCAAGTCAGGGGTCTATTACTGGCTCTCACTTTACTAGAAGGATGGCTGTGGGTTCATAGCACCTCACTGTTTATGGACTAAACAGCATTTAGGTGGTGATGCTTCAAAGTGAGAGGTTTGCTCCCAGATTGTTCTTCTCAGATTTCTCTTTTAGCTCTAAGCCACCCATTTAACTGTCTGAAAGCTGTATCACTGCGTAGCTATGTCACAGTGAAATGCCAAGCTGTTGGCTAGCATTTCTCCATAAATGTATGCAGAGGAATGAAGAAGAAGAATAGCATATTCTTCTGTTTCCTTATTTTGCTCTGTTCAGAACTTCATCTGCTTCATCAGGACCTGACAAAAGTGATGACAGAAACTTGATTAATGGCAGGCAGCAGGCTTGACACGGTTCAGGCGATGATGCTGTTTGTACCCAGATGTCAGTAGAGATGGGCTGGTGTGGGAGAGGGTGTGCACAGCCCTCCGTGAGAGCAGCAGCAGCTGCTGTGTGTGCACTCCCAGCACAACAGGGAGCAGCGCTGGGAACTGTTGTTAGCATACAGTTCGTCTTCCTCGCTGCTAGCATGAGGTCAAAACGCAATCTAGCCCCAAATTACTGCTTGATAGGTTGTACACTCCGTAATAACATGATCCTGCTCTGCTTTAGCAGCAGCATATTTCTGTCTGAAGACCAGCTGCAGCCTCACTGCTGTATGTTTATACATACCCACTAGCTGACATGATATTCAGTGCACGCCAACTAATGAAAAAGGGCTTTAATTAAAAAAAAAATTTTTTTTTTGCTTTGTTTTGTTTTCTTGGTTATGTTTTTAGAGGTAATGCTCTAAAAATGGAAAGATGTAAGGCACCCCTCTGGGCAACAGGAGCCACTACACAAAGGACTGTCAATTCAGGACAAGACTGCTTTTCTTTGCCCTGAGGACTGAAGTACAGTGGAAGCACAACTTGGGAAAATGGGGGACTCAGATGTGCAAAAGATAGAAGCATGATTATGCAGTCACACCAGAAGATATTCAGAAACAGAGGAATTGTTATCAACCTCCGTTTGGTCACTAGATATGTTACCACAACTGACTGTCTTCAGTGGGGAGGGGAAAAAAACACAACAAAGAAACCCCCAGAAGCTGGTCATTATCCCTCGAAAACATTTTTCTCATCTATTAAGCCAACAATTCTATTTCGTTCATCCTGCAATGTTTCAAAATACCTGATGCATACTCCTGGTTTTCCTTCTACACCCAGCCATCACTGATGCAAGTAGTAAAACCTGGGACACCTGGTAAAAAGCAATATAGAATTTACTCCCAGTCTATAGTGAGAAGGGAAACTGATTTCCTGCATGTCCTCTTGAGGAATATTAAGAGAAAATTTAATGAATTAAATGACTTCACTGATACAGTAAGTGTCTTAAGACAAAGCACTAAAGAAAGCAATGCATGACTGTAACACTAACATAAGAGAGAATAGAAACATCCTTTAGCTCCTCAAAGGCAGTAGATTTTTTACAAAGCATCTTTTTAAAATGATGGATTAGGGCTCAGAGTTTTCTTAAGAAGCTAACAGAGCTAGATATTCCAGTCCTGTTAACAATAAGGAACTGGACATTCAGTGTTGCTAGGCAGTTTTGCAACATCCACATCTAGAAATTACAAATTAATGAAAGTCTAGAAAGTCTTCCAGCTCATTTTTGCATTAAAGAGAAAAATGTACTGTCTAGTATTTATGAAGGTTTTATTTAGCCTATTTCAAGAGTTTGACTTCTGTAAATATTCTGAACTCTTTTTTTTGTTGATTCATATATTTTTTACTAAAGATAAATCTTTCCACATTCCATTTTACATGCTTACATTTTCATTCCTGACAGACAACAGACTCTGATTCTAACACCCTCTATATATTTATCATTGGGTAGCATGTTGTTTGTCTCAAACCTTCTTTCTCTGTGCAATTTCTATATGTATTCATTTTTCTTCATTTTCTTAAAACATCAGTTTCTACAAGCTTTTCTGTCTCTAAAGAAATCCTGGATTAATCGATGTGATTTCCAAGATGTAGTATGTAAAAATGCAAGCCCACTGACATCATGCAAATTGCACACCAGTCTAAGGTGTATATTGGTTATTTTTCAAAAAGAACATTGTTCTTTATTCTTAAGATATTAGTTTTCCTCTTTAACATTTTGCTGGCCTTTCAGAAAAATAGAACTGTCAAATCCTGATATCAAAATGTTAGGACTCAGAACAGAGGGAGAAAAATATCCCTCAGTACGTCTCAGTCCCAAAATATTTTTAGTTTATATTTTATTCAGATCAAGTCAGAAATAATGTAAGCAATATTTTACAACTAATTTAAAAAATGTTTTCCAGATCTGAGGCCTTATGTGATAAACATTCATGCTGAAATTGTTTGACGATTACCAGCTTCAAAAAGTGGAGCTAAGTAGGGTGACACTGAGATAACCCCAGCTGTTCTGCTACTTCTAAGATAAAATGATATATTACAATAAAATATACAGCTACATTTACAATTCTTTCTGAGAAAATGAGCAGTAATTCGCTACTGAAGAAATTCCACTGACTATTATCTGTGCAGGCTTGTGTGCTCTCTGAAAGCATGCCACTAGAAATCCAAAAAGATCCTGTTACTTAAATATTTCATCACAAGTTATTTGTTATGAATGTGACAATTTTCATAGTTAGCACAGCAAGCTATCTCATCCAGCAGCACTAAAATGTCCCTTTCTAGAAGAAGCCCTGTCCTCAAGTATTTAAGTAAACTAAGATATTTAAGTAAAATTTGCAGGAGTGAGGGTGCAGACACACATAGTCACAGGTGTTTTTTAAGTAGCAACACTCTGCTTATCCTCCAGCTTTAACTCTGGCTTTTCATTAAAAGCCTCCTGTCTCTAGTTTTCACTTTTTAAAGGAATTTTTTGGTAGTTCCAATTGCTTTAAGTTGGTTGAGAAGAGTTGAATATATCTGTTGGCTGTGACATGTATTTGACGGGAAGCAAGTACAGGAGGGGACGCCAGGGAGCCACATCCTGGCTATGGTCTCAGGCAGAGTCTTGAGCTTTAAGGAAGCCTCAGGGCTCAGCTTAGTATTTGGTCAATTTAGGAAATACTTGCATCTCCTAAGCTTTCAATAGCATTACACAATTATCTTGGAATTTGAGAGAGTAGCAAGACTTCCTCTTTAGATGAAGCATCCCACACCGGGCAAAGCTTTAAATAGATTCCCAGGTTTAGATAGGGTGTTAAAGCAGACGTTGATCAGGTATGATAAATCCTGTCTTTGTACCTTTTCATGACACAAATACAGCTAGTGTTTTTTTCTCTCTCTGTTACTCTTTGTTTAATCTGAGATGTTAACATTGCAAATGTTTGACTTTGAAATATTCTAAACAGTTTTGAAGTTTCAGGCTGCAGTTGTAAAGTAGTTTTCTAAAGCTGACGCTCATTCTTTTGATAACAGATGAGTCAGAGAAGAACGTAGACATGGGCTTCTTGCCTGTAAACTTTTATTAATAGAACTTCCTTGTTTGAGAAAATCGTTCAGAACTTCAAAAACAGATACTCGCCCAGATGGCGTAAACACTCTTAAGTGCCTAGATATGACTAGTTTTGGAAACAAAAGGTATTGATATTAGAGATAGTTTAATTCAGCAGTGTATCAGAACAGCTACAATGAGCAGTGCAGCATTTCAGGATGCATTTTAGTGCTTAGTCCTGGCAAATGGCATGGAAAAAATTCCTGTAAAATGTAGAAAGATACAACAAGGTACTGTGGATTTTCAGATATGCTATATTATATAGTAATATGTTGCACGACTATAACTTGTAGTTTGGCTATAACATTATGACAATTAAAGAAACAATAAAATATCCTCTTAGGAATTATGAGCTATCTAATTGCAACTAAAACAGATAGAAAATGTCTATGCCTAAATTGCTATTTTATTTGCATATGGAGGAGCAGATCAAATTTTCAAAGAAGGTCAAATTTTTAAAGATAATCTGACCCTTGGCTGGGACGGAGGCTCTCAATGAAGGTGAAAAATACAGTACTTTTATAGATTTATACTGTGCCAAAGCACTGAGGTAGATTTATAATTGTGCGGATGAGTTTATCCCCATGCATCACTGAAATTGCTGGGACTGTGACTTGAAACACTGGAAGGGTTGGCCATTAAACATAAGAAAGAGGAAAAGGAAATAAATATATGGTCAATCATATTCATAATAATACACTTCCTTATATTATTAGTTGTATAGTATATATTTTAAAAATCTAACATCCCTGTATTTGTTCTTCCTTTTCCTATTTTTTAAAAAGAAATGAATACTCTAAAATTCCTGTGATTTTATGATTTGTAAAATCTCTGTTGGAAATCCTAAACATATGGAAGGTCCTAAGTAGTAAATCCTAATGACTATACTGAACTACATTTATATAACTGAAACAGGAAAAAGTTACCGTTGATTTTGACCTTAAACTTTTCCAGCAAAGGAGAAGGGGACATAAGAACACTGGTAGTAAGGAAACTGGTTATAAGCGTTTCAGTGGAGACTTATTACCTATACTCTACTCCATATTATGTGTAATAATTCCCATACACATGTAGTGGAAAGACATTAAAACTTGGGGACAGGAAAAGCCACAGAACAGGAATGCAGTTATCTTCATCTGTCACCTTACAGATTATATAACTCATTTGTTATGCAAAAGTGCTGCATGTCCCACACACATACATCAGTGTGCCATCAAATTTTGGAATTTTTTCCTTTATGATTAGCAACATAAAATAGATTAATTTTTCTTTTGCATGGAAATGTCCATAATTTAAAGTCAAACTTGAAGGGATAAATGATACAAAGAGGCTTGGCTCAGAAAGCATAAAGTTTTATATCATGAAAGCTATTTTATAAACAACTGCTGAGTCACAGAAAATTATGTAAATTATATACAGAATGAATTTATATAAGATCAAACAGCCCATCTCTTGGCTGCTACATGACTGTTCTTTACACTTTCTAATACAGTCCAGTTTGTTATCATCAAAAAGAGGAGTTAATGTGGTCTGACTCCCCCTACTATAGATTTTCTATTTAAGTGGGCATAACAATCACGCTTAAAATTTTGCTATTTGAGGTTAACTCCAAAACAACTAGTGTCCTCCTACCAGCTTCTGCCAGTTTAATATAGTTTAAATGAGCATCTTCATGGCATAGCACATACCCTTTCTGAAGATCCTGGGATCTGACAGCATTTGCACCAAAAATACTAAATAAAATGCTACACCAGAAATACTCTAAATAAAGTGCTACACCAACATCAATCAAAGCTGTTACCTTAGTCATATTTTATGGTTTTTAAGATTGTCTTATGAAAAAAATAAAACATGAAAAAGCATCTAAGAAGACTTGTGAATTGAAATACACCTGCTTTTCAATGTAAAATTTCTTTTTTTCTTTTCTTCCCCCCCCCCCCCCCCCCCCCCACCTGGGGCTTTAACAGCTCTGCAACCCCTGATAAACTGAATTCACACCTTTTCCTCCTTTCTCTCTGCAGGCTTTTCTCTGTTGTTTCTTGGGGCAAGACCCTCATTCCTCCACCAAGGACTGGCTCGTTTATTTTTAGATATTTCTGCTATTAATGCCAGCAGGTGTGGAGAGCTGGGAAAATCGATTCTAACTTCTTGTTTCTTTCTTTGTATCTCAGTCTATTGGTCATTGGCATAGATTGTGGTGTAGTTGGGCTACAACAAGGACTGTCCTAAATGGCACAGTGCAGCAGATTTGCATGAATAACAATAACAAGCAGTGAAGGCTCACAAATGGCTTTGTTTGCTAATTTGTAATGTGGAGGTCAGATATAATGGAATCTGACCTCCGAGGGTAAGAGGAATTGCCCATATGCTGTTCCCAGATCCAGAAACAAAAGCTCTACACATAAAGTGAAACTATTGTTAGACCGCTGTTACATGGAGAACACTTGATTCTTTATTTCTTTGTTTGTTCTGTAAGCCATTTTCTTAAAACTTGGTTACACTGGTGCAAATTGCAACCAAGATCTGCTCTAACTTGGAACCTCTGTCTTGGCCAAGAGTTAAAAAAAAAAAAAAAGGACAAAATTGTTAGAGGAATTTCTACAGACCAGTTTTGGGAAAATAATTTTTAGTTTGAATTTTTATTAACTGAAAGATTAATACTCAAAGCATAGCCAACTAGTTGCAGTTTGTAGAATTGTTTATAGAATTTGAACACCAGAGAACATAGTCAGTGACATAACTATAGTTATCCAAGTGTATCAATACTGAGGAAAAGAAAAATTTTTCAAGTTTTGCAAAGCTAACTTTAAGCTACTTAACACCAAAGTTGACTGAGAGTCACTTAAAACTCAGAACCAGTCTAAAAATTATTTGGATTTTCAAATATTTGTGAATTTGTTGGCGAAGTATACTGAGTTTGTAGTTCTTGCTTTGCTGATAGAAGAAAAAGGTTCATTTTCATGTGTTGCCTTTAAGGTATCTTGAAATAGGTGCCTTTTTTTCAACAACTTTTAATTATTTCAGTTGCAGACACCTAAAGATTTTACAGGCCATTATTCTAATTTTTATGTAAGAATCACCAGTTATAAAAAAAATGAAGTTTGAATATCAAGGCTTGTATAATTGCATATTTTAAATTGGTTGATTTAGTCCTTATTTCTTCTGTATAAGTAAAATAGAATGCTATTTTGCTTATCATCTGTATTATTATATAGATTAGATCTTTGATTTATTATAATAAATTCAGATGTCTCTGTTTCAAATGGATAGTGCTGGACTTTATTTTGTACATTACTAGTACAAAGATTTTTTTGATTTAGCTTTTTTTGTTATGTGTGTGTAGGGTGTATGGACATTCCTTTCCTTTCCTGTTTTCTTACAGAGAATATAGATTGGACAAAAAGAGAGAGACAAGATTTGTCAAGTCTGTTCAGCATTTAGATCCCTCACTATGAAAGCTGCTTTCTCTGAGAAGCTTTTACGTTTACTTTGAATTTATGGATAAAACCTTTGGATTTAAGGACAACAACAGGAAAGCTTACCTCAGTTTAATATGCTATGTATGACTGGGAAAATTTTGACTATTAGCAGCCTATTTGGTACTGACATTAAATAAATCAGTGTTTAATAATGGAAATGGTACCTGGACCACAAGCACCAATTCCCTGGGTGATACCCCAGCAGATACTCAAGCACTTGTGTCATGGTGAGGGGCGTGACATGCATCATGAATTTACTGCCATTTCTGTCGAAGTTGCACCACAGTGCTGAGAGGCAGGCAAGGGACATGAGTTACTTCATACATACAGAACGAAAAACAAGCTGGTTAAAGGCAAAAGGCTGGCTCATGCTCTAGCTTGGACTTGAATGGGCCTCTGGCTGCTTCTCTGCCACCCCAAACAGGCCTACAGGAACCGTGGAGGTGTTAGGACTTGAGCCTTTTTCCTGATGCTGTTTCGCACTTCTTCCAAGGCAGCTTTTTTATAAGTACCTTCAAATGAGAGTGAGTCTGAGTGATTATTCTGACTTTCCCTGTGTCTGAATTTCAGGTATTGAACATCTATCTACACAACCTTGTCTTCACCTGAGGTTGGAGATGCTCGGGGATGCCTCAAAATCTTGTCACGAGTACTACCCAAATTCAAAGACAGTCATGCCCAAACTGAGGAGTCCCTTATTGAGTACTGTGCATTCATTACTCGTGTGAGATCTGTAGAGCTGACATCAGCAATGGCTGTTCCCTTCAGGTCATAGTCATATCACTGATCTGTTCACTTGTGTGCTGCTGACCCTCTTGTGCATCAGGGCCCAGTTTGTGCTTGGTTCCAGCTAAGGGAGCACTGAGGCAGCATGTTGGGTGTAGGTGCCCGGGTTTTGGCAGCTGGGGGGCTGCAGGGGTGGCCTCTGTGAGAACAGAACAGGAGCTGCCCCACATCACACACAGTTCCAGCTGGCTGCAGCCCACCCACTGCAGGGCACGACTCAGCCCCACAGCCAGGATAGTGACTCCTCCAGGAAAGCGTATTTAGGGAAGGTTAAAGATGCTGTACAGCAGCTGTGAGAGAGAGAAGAAAAAATGTGAAACAGCCTTTCAGACACCCAGGCCAGAAAATGAGGGGGAAGTGGTGCCCCAGTTGCCAGGTCAGAGATTCCCTGCAGTCTCAAGAAGACCATGGTGATGCAGATTGTCCTCCTGCAGTCCCTGGATGACCTCCCCCTTCAGAAGAGAGCCATGCCCTGAAGGATGCTGAGAGGGCCCACAGAGGAGCAGGCTCCTGGCAGGAACTGCAGCCTGGGGTGGGGGACCCATGGTGGAGCAGTATCTTCCTGAAGATTGTACTCCATGGAAAGGACACATGCTTCAGCAGTTCCTGAAGGACTATGTCACATGGGAGAGAGCCCATGCTGGAACAGAGAAAGGGTGGGAGGGAGTAGGAGCAGTAGAGGAGCTGTTATGGACTGACCTCCCCTCTGGCAACAGGGGAGGACATAGAGGAATGAGGACTCAAGGAGTTGAGCCTGGGAAGAAAGGGGAAGGGGTAGGGAATGATGTTTTTCATTTTGCCTTTGTTTTTCACAATTCTTACCTATTCTTATAAGGCAATAAAATTAATAATGACCAAGTTGTGTCTGTTTTGCTCATGGCAATAATTGGTGAACAATCTCCCTGTGTTTACCTCAGCCCATGAACTTTTCCATCTAATTTTCTCTTCCTGTCCTCTCCAGGAGAGGGAGTGAGAAAGGAGCTGGGTGGGAACCTAGCAGCCTGCCAAGGTCAAGCCTCCAGAGGCAGTCAGAGAAGTCTGTATCCAGAGTAACTCATCTGATTAACTTCCATTCAAGAACTATTTCTTGCAGAAGTGCTGGATATTACTTTGCCATTGTAGTTTTCCTTTTGAGTACCAAAGTGCTAGAGTTTTCCTGAGTATCTCACACAACTGCGCTATAGATCCAGGAATGGCTTAGGGTTTCTAGATGTAAAGTAACTTCTGTGCTAAGATACATGTCTTCTGAGGAAATATCCAGTTTCCAGGTACACATATTTCTGATTTTTTTTCACATTACCTGAAAGCGGTGTATGTTTTCAAAAGATGAACATTATTTCAGTAACTTGCATCTTTCATAAAGTGTAGAGCTTCTTAACCCAGTCCTATGATTACAACTAAAGCAGCATGCAGAGTTCAAATGGGCTTTTAGATATCCAAAAATGCAGAAAGCTTTTTGGTAGCTTCCAAACATTAATGTCATTACCAAAAGGATGCTTGGATGAAACTGTGGGTTTTCTGAATACAGAGAATTGCAAATTCTGTTAAAAACCTAGCTTCCCTGTATATGTGATCCTAAGAATCAAAGACAATTGCTTTATTTGTTTCAGTGTTTATTCTCACCCAATTTATACAAAAAAAAAGCACAACTTAAGGGCACTGACAGTGTCAGCTTGTGGCAGCAATTTTCAATAAAATGGGTGATGATGTGAGTAGAAGGATTAAACATTTATATAGTATCTTTGATAAAGGACAAACATAGATACATAGGGTCATTACTTATACCAATTTTCAGAAGAAAAAAGCATGTTGTTGTATTCCCAAAACTGAAGGAAGTACAGAGGTACAGGATTTCTCCTGTCTGACTGTTGGTTCCTCTCTTGAAATTCTTCCAAAGCTCTATCCTCACTTTGTGTCTTAGGCACTTCATCAGTGGGGCAAACAAGAAATTAAGAAAGCTTCTTCAGCAAAAGAACATTTTTCTCTGGCAATTTGAAGAAACCATGAGAAGTTCTGTTAAAAAAAAAACCCAATGAAATGGCCAGCTGATGAACAAAGAAAGCAAATGGCATCTGGGTAGGTGGAGATTACCAACTCACACAAGACTTCTTTCCTGTTTTGTGATACCACTGATTTCATACTCATGTCTAGTGCTAATGTTCCTCCTAACTTTCCTTTTTACACTGATGGGCTTTCTCCAGATGCCACTTCTCACAGTGCTTAATGCAACATAATCATCTCTGAAATGAAAAACTGCTCTGCAGTGATTATTGCCATGCAGTGAGAAAATACTGTGACAAACTCCCCAGAGACCGAACAAAGAAACTCACTCTGTAACAGCATCATCTAACAGAAAATAACCTCTGCCAGAAAGCAGACTGACAGTGTTGGTTTATTTTCTTTTCATTACTATCTTGACAACAGGTGGAAAAGAGAATATTTATAGCCACAAATATGATTTTGAACATGGTCAGATAACAATGCACTTAAATTGTTATTATTACCACTTTAGTAACAAAACCAGCATCCTTTTCAAACAGATAGGAAAAATGCACAATTTTGCAAAGTTTCCTGGCTGCACAATTTTGCGATAATACTTTACAATTTTGCAGAATCAGCTCTCTTTTGCTATGTATTTCTTTAAGATGGATGATATAAATTAATTTGGAATATAAAGTAGACTTCCTGTAAAGTTTTAAGAACTGCTCTGCTGTTCTCCAAAAGCTGTCAACCACTCAGTTTCTTTGCTACAAGACCTAACTGCAACTCTTGAACAAACCTGTTGGGAGGAAAGCAAGTATAGCTATTTAGAAATGAAAGAGCTGAGTAGCTTGTATCTATATTTGACTCTCTGCTTCTAGACAGTTACAAAAAATCCAAACCTGATGCCTATGCTGTGAAGCTTTTCCCACAGTTTTGTAAGAACTGACAAGGTCACAGCCTGAGGAAATATGGTTGCCAGATGTCACAGTATTAGTTACTATCTTAGACAGAATAGGTATAAATAGGGAGAAGCAAGACTTAAAATAACTCTTCATGTAATGTTTTTTCTGCCAATGCTCTTCTAACAATGTAAGTGCTATTTCTTATTTCATAGTGTTAGGTGTGTCTCAATATCTTTATTTAACAGAAATTAAGTATTTAACTCAATTTATAGTTGAGAAAAACTGTAGCTGATTTATCCCATTTATCCCAAACTGTGTTTTTAATTATCAAGCTTTTCACAAGAAAAAAGACTTTGACCACATCAGATCCTACCAGTGACCTATGATTTCTTTGAACTGAATATTTGTGCAATCACTTTCAGATATATTTGTTACCCATTTCACTTTAATATATTGGAAATAGAAAGTACTTTTTTTTCAAGCAGGGGCAATAATTTTTTCAGAACACCTCTCTTACCTTTGAAAGTCACTTTTGATACTGGGATGCACATAAATCATTGCCTCACTTCACTGGCTTTTGATGCATGTATTTTACAGGCCATTCTTCATTAAATAAATGCTATATATCTTTAGTAGTGGTTAGTTGTTCTGGAACTTTCAGAGAAACTGGAAAATTGCAAGTCATTTTCTATAGTTATTTTTGTTCAGCCTGTCTCTCCTGAAACGTGTATTCTTAAGTGAGGTTTAATATTGGGAACTGTTTCATCTGCTAAAAGTTTTCTAAAAGTTACTCTTCATTATAAAACAAAGTTACACTTACTGAAACAAGTAGATCAGGTTTTCTTCTATAAGAAAATCAGTGATGCAGTAAGAAGAAAATAACTTGTACAGAGAAATTAATATATGTGGGCAATATATATGTCTGTACCTGTATTGTGTTTGCAAAGAAATGCTGTTCTTTAGAGTGCTGTATTCAACTCATTGTGTGCATCTGCATACACAGGGGAAAGGATAAAACCCCCATGTGACAGTATCCTAGCATACAGCTACTGTTTCCCTCTGTTGGGCAGCAAAACTGTGGACGCCAAGGTCTGACACATTTCACAATGTGGCTGGTGCTGCTATGTCAGTGGACTCAAAAATATACAAACTGCCTGGTATGGAACCGATGGAGCAGAAAATGCTGGGCTGGAAAGCAAGTCTGTAAATCATTATATCCGATCACCAAAACCACATCCAGCCATCAATGTTTAATACAGGAAAGCCTATAAAAACATCCATTCCTCTTTCAACATGCTCTCCAAATCATCCTTAACCAGACAAATGAGAAACTTCTAGCACCAGGAACAATAAAAGTTGTGGTGTTATTGAACAGTAAATCTGAACTTTGAAATAAGGAAATGAACAAGACTGACTCTATAACATTTAAAACTATTAAATATTGTTGCTCTTTTCAAGTCTGGTAAACTATACATAATAGTATCATTCACCCTTACGCAGAGCACCATCATTAAAAATTCAGGCCAAAATAATAAACAAATTGCTGTGTTGTAAAAAATAATAGGGAAAAAGAGAATAGTCTTGTAAATAGACTGACCAGTGTCATGATGAGGAAAGTAGACCACGTAAGAGACCCTAGCAGACCACGTGTAAGTAAATGCTTATTCTATGTCTGTTTTCATATGGTGTTCATTAGAAAAACAAAAGAAGTGCCTCCAGCAGTTTTTCCTTAGAAGCAGACAATACAACTTTTGTCTTTTGAATCTGCATAAGAGAGTTACAGACTGGAGAAAACATCCAAGTTTCCCCTTTGAATTAATGATATCTAAAAATAACAAGAATGAAATATGTTTTGATTATCACATGAATGTTAAAGTGTTAGTAATGCTCTATTAAATTTCTTAGAGGAAAATGACCCCTTTCAGATGCATTGCCTATTTGCTTAGGGCAATCTTGGTAAGAGACCTAGCAGTGAATTATCATATACAAATTAAACTTTGATATGAAGAGGGTCCTTAGAGAGCTAGTGAGAACTCTCTGCATATAAATAGTCACAATATGGTATGGAAGAATCTAGTTACTTACAGGGTAGTGATATGTAAAGCAGTATGACTTGCTGCAGAGAAATAAAGTCACCATAGTGATTATCTTATGCACCAGTAACATGAAAGTTTTCATGGCAAAGTATATTTTCACTTTCTATTGCACCGGTGACCAATTAGTAAATGATTGGCTAGAAATAGAGTTTCTGGTAGTATCAATTACTGTAATTTCCCTGAAATGTGTCCATTTTCATCAAAGATCAGCCACTTGTCATACCTCCACAAGCAGACTGGAAAATCTGATGTCACTGAGCATTTCCAGAAGAGTCTTCCTCTGGTGTAAAGTGAGCAGTCTAGAGTAATTATTTTGACAGATATGAATGAGGTTCCTTCTAGAACCTTTCTAGGCTTTTTCTTGTAAATGTTTTAGAGCTCTTAACTGAAGATAAATTCAAGAACCCTAACAATGGTTAGCTGAAAAAGTACTCTGAAAATCTGCTGCTGCTTCAATCCTACTGAACTCTAGTCAAAGCACAATGCCTTCCACTCATCCTCTGATTGTCTTACCTATTCACAGTGATTTCATGCACTAAGGATGTGGTTTCAGCTCACATTCACCTGGTGTGTCTGTGGGCTGCAGGCGCATGGTAATCCTGCGCTTTCCTTTTCCCTCCCAACCTTGTATTGGATCTAGCAAACACATCATTATGAGCTGGATCAGCTTGTTGAACTGTTGGAAAACTATTCCAGCTCCTTCCCTGGAAGACCCTGAGTATGAATAAGGGATTGAGCTGATTGTCCCCTGCAGCAGCATAATCTCCAGGCTTAGCTCAAGGGAAGCATCAGGGACACGCTACCTGGAGTGGAGGATGAAGAGATGTTTGTGGATTTGACCAGCTGAAATATATTTGACACATCAAATCACACCCAGCACTGTAACTAGTTTCAAAATCACAGCCCTGCTTATAGGAATTGGATTTGCATTACCTGAAGCATGGATTGGGCAGGAAGTTAAATTAACCACATCTCCTGAAGAGTGCCCTCCTCCCAGCCTGACAAGTGCAAGCTCAAGAAGGACCTGCAGGTTCCACATCACAGACACCATACAGGCACAGTTACAGTAGTATTTTTGTAAAAAATAAAAAAACCAGATTTCATTCCATTTAAACAGATAATCCTAAAATTCTGCCTTCACCACTAACTGAAGTCTGAAAGATTTCCTTTCCCAGCCTGCCACACATGTTGAATATTATCAGTCACAGAGCTTCTCTCAGTATTCAGTTAGACTGGAAAAAATTGTAGAAAATTACTAGCCTGGGTTTTGATAATGAAGACTAAAAAGAGAGAAATTTAATCAGTTGCCAAACATCTTAATGACACATGGGTCTAATCAAACTAATGGGACTTTTTTTGAGTATCAAGTTTGCCTGCTAGGTGAAATAGTATGTCGTAGAACTGATCTTAAAAAGTCCTTAATTAATACACTTAAAAGAAAATGTGGCAATAATGAGTGTATTAAGTCTCACTGAAATTATATTTAAGGGCGGTTTTTCACTTACAGTGCTGAACATAAATGCTGTGGACAAAAAAGCAGAGTTGTACAACAATTCATGTTTATTGATACCAGTTCAACCAAGAATGAGCAACAGCCAGCAATAATTTGATGTAATGACCAATAATAGTAAAACAGTTCTCAAAAATTTAAAATATTAAATAGAGCATTTTTAATAGAGCATTAAATAGAGCAATTTTGAGCAATTTCCTCTTCTAATGCAACAAAAATTGTCACTTCTGTTTATATTAATTTGCTTTTGATGTTCCATTTAGCTAATTTTCATGTTTTTAATAATATAAAAAAAAGAAGTAGTTTGACTTTCTCTGAATCTGAAGCAGGAAAGTTTTAAAATAAAATCCCATTAATTTTGTCTTTACGTTGTTACAGGAATGATTTAGCATTCAGTAGTATACATAATACTGCCATTCTAGTTAGCATTTAAACAGGAATGAGGGAGCCACAGTCATCCTGAAGTGAACAGCAATTTTGCTAAGGATTCACACAGAATAAGGACTTGGTTTCAAGTTTTCACCTGTAAAAAATTAAATGCTGATTGATATGTAAGCATCTATCTTTAGTTATCTACATATGAAAATTGCTCCCACTAGGTATGTACTTACATATTACCAGTATTTAAGCATTTCTTATTTTTATGAAAAATGGGTATCATTATGAAAAAAGTAGTATTATATATTTGTCAATATGTTCTATAACTTCTTAATATTAGTGCTGAATAAAATTTTTTTAAATATCTTTGTTTCACTGTCTTTTTTTTTTCCAGATGAGAAAAATAGAAATATTATTTTTTCTGTATGATAAAATGGCATTTCTGGTGTGAAAAGAGTGAGATTGCATAGAGCTTTTTGTAACCACTGAATACTATTTAAATCAACATTTCTCAATTCATGCACTTCACTTTTGCTAAGTATCTTTCAGCTTTACAATGATTAATGTTTTCCATGCTGCCTATCAACATATTTATAAAACCAAGAATATGTTTTATTTACAGCAAAGACATGATAGAGATGAGTCATAAAAGAAGAGAAATTCTGTGTTAAGAAAATCCTAACAGAGCAAGAGAGGATGTTTTTTCCAAGGCATGAAGATCCATGAGGCACCTAACTGATGTATCTAAGTGCCCTTCATGTCTTTGAAAATCTGCCCTGAATACATGCTACTTAGTAGAATGCCATTGCTTCCATCAAAGCATTTTCTTTTCTGCAGCAAATTTGATATCCAGCTAAAATATGATTTTTACTGACAAACGGGGACTGTTTGTGTATTCGCTATATGAGCACATTTAGCAAGCATATTAACCTCCTTTTTTTTCTAAAAGAATAGTGTTATTTATTTATCAGTTTCAGCTGAAATCCTTCAATCCTGGAGTTTAGGACTACATCATTCTTAGTGTTGCCTTTACCAACGCTGATTTTAGTGGTGTATTAAGACACACATTCAAGTGCACTACATATGCAATGGAAAGAAGATGCTGCAGTGTTATTTACATCAGTAATAATTTCCAGCTTTGGAAGAACATGCTGCATATTCAGCGCTGCTCTTTTCTTTTATAAAGTTCCTGCATGAAAGGAATGAGAGCTGTGATACAATCTTCAGCATGTCCAGGTTGTAGTCACTGAGTATTTCTTTCAATAATTTTCCAAAAGATGCCTTCAGTTACATAAACCTAGAACAGAATAGTATGGCTAAAAAGAGTTTTGCTACACTATAATCAACAGTGACAAAATTTACTGCTTCATAAATAAAAAGCAGTGAAGTTCTCAAGGGATTCAAAAAGCTTTTGTGGAAGAAGAAGGGTTATACAAAAGATGATTCACTTACTACTGCAACTCTGTCTTTGATCACTGACTAGCAGACAGGTCAGCTGCCAGAGTATTTCCTGACTCTTTTGCATACTGAGAACAACCTACACACTCAATCATCATACAAGGGTTTTTCACCTTTTCTGAACCTTGTTCTCATATTTTTCAAATGTTCAAGTCGCTTTATGTGATGAATTTGACAAACTTATTCTGGAGAAAAACCCAAATTTAATGAACTGACTCAGTGTGATCTACAGTTGCATAGATATCTTCATAAATGTTCTCGGGATGTTTTTGAAAATGGTATGTAGATGCAGAGTGGGCTGGTTCCTAATGCACACTATGCCATTTCAGGATCTCACAGTGATCTGACTTGTGACCAAGGTCTATCGAAAATGCCTAGTGTGGGCAAGGGGCTTTCCCACCCTGGCTTGCCTGGCAGCTTCACCTTCACTGCGAGATCAGCACATGTGTGAGGAACTGTAGTTGAAAGCTCTGACTTCATTGAGAAAGTAGTTTTCATGTACAAAAGAGCTCTTAATGTCAGTAGTTTATTACTTGTTGCAATTACAAAAGTAATAAGAGTGTTGTGCCAAATTGTGGAGGTTGGTACTGTTGACTTCTTTCTGAGAGATAAGATTATTCATTTTTGAGAACAAACATTTTTAAGCGTGCATGTTTAGAGTGCAATTAAGAACAAGTTCACCAATTATGTCTTCTGAGCCTTCCACTTCAGAAAGCAACTCATTCCATATTGGCTATGTAACAGATGTCAGTTATTGATAGTTTTAATTTGCAGCTAATGAAGACCATGTTTGAACTTATGACCTAAATGTGAGAAGTTCCATATGTACCTCTGCAAGCCATCTAGATTTAAACATTGTTTCTTCAACAATAGTAAATTTTATTCCAGTAGGCTGTGAATTTTATTGTTTGACTGATAGAGCCCGAAGTCATCTTCTTTATTTTACTTGTGCTTTATAAATATAAAAAAAAATGGGTTAAAATTATTTACAAACCATGTTCAATTAAAACTAGCAGCTGTAGGTACATCCTCTAATGATAAGATCTTGAGAAACAAGAATATCAGGGCAGCTCTTGATCTAGCTAAGAGTGTAAGGCTAAGCACCTGAGAAATGAGAATACTGGAGCACCATGGATCTCTAGGTGAAGTCAGAGGGAGTTCAGAAATCAATAGAAATTGCTCACGGCATCACAGGCAGAGCATGACAGTGTTGAAGTAAATGTGGATCTTTTCTGTGAACTGGAAGGAAAGGACAATCAAGGTTTGACAAGAACTGCTCAGCTGGTATTGTGAAATGACTTCCTGCAACCATATCTCCATTTTAGGGGCAGGCTTGTTTGTTTGTTGGTTTTTAATATGCTTCTGCCCATGAACTGAGTATTTATTGTGCTTTCTTGCATGTTTTTAAAAGGATATTCTGAAGAAGAGGACTGAAAAGAACCCATTTGACCTTCTTTTTCATAACTAAGGATATGGCTGCAACACTTAAAGCCAGAAGGAACAATTAGTTGTTACACAGCAAGTAGAACATTAATTTCAAGGCACACCTGCTACTACTGTTTTTAAACATTTTTAAATGTAATATAATTCTTTGCAATGAACATTATGACTTGGCACCTACACTTAGTTTCCTTTTATGTGGTCTAATGAAGTAAGTATGACTCTTGATGTCAACAAACTTTTATATTTAGGTTTTTCATAAATTCTAGCTACAGCTGTATGCTTAGTCCTCATATAACTCTAACAGGAGCTGGGTGAAGAAAAATGCAAAAATAATACTAGCTCATAAGTTTCAAAATGTATTTATGCCTGTAAAAGGAAAGAGTAAGGCATCTTCTAAATCCTTTTCCCTTTTTTATTCCTTCCTCTATTTCCCCTTAATGATGACAAAATAAACCACAGCTTCTTCTCCTTTTAAGTAGTCTTGCTTAAGAACAATAAACTGAAAAATAAAATGGTTTATTTTTAAATTACCATTTTTAGATTTGAAAATTTTGGAGCACACTTTTGTAATGAACTCTACTCTGAAAAAGCAGTTCATGCACAACATTTTTTGGACCAGTTTCACTCCCTCAGACAGAGAAGTTAGAAAACAGAGCAACACACACCCTTGTCACAATCTCAGTCAAATCACACAAATCTCATTTGATCCTTCAGATCTATGGCAAAACCATGAACCAAAGCACAGAATGTTTAAGTATAATAAAGTAACCTTTGAATTTATTTCAGTTTGTCTTTGGCACTTGCTTTCCAAAATTATTGTCTCTTGGTGAACTCCTTGCGCCAGTTGTGAATACTGAAGTAAGGGCTAAAAAGCCAAGCTCATGAGCTGCATAGTAAAGAACAATTAAGATATTGAATATAATAAATCGGGCTACAGGGGAGAATATAATGTTCCAAACATAATTCTTTTTTCTTTAAAACAAAAAGGGTGTGACACCAGTAGCCATAAAAATATTTACTGGATACGTACTTTATATTTTAACAGAAGAAACACTACAGGTTGAAGAAGGAAGTCTCTGTGAAGTTTCTGCTTTACTGTCATATGAAAAATACATGACCGTAGCTTTCTATATATATTATTTGGATGAACTACTATGGGGAAACAGATGAAACAAGCTATATATGCACCAGTGCATTGGCTCTGAGAGTACAGGCTTCATATATATATTGTCTTTGTTAGCTATGTCCTGCTTCAGGTCAAAGTCCTCTGTGCCAAGAAGTTCAGACTGTTTGTGTCAACAGTGATTCATACATGTGAGGTCTGAGCTGGGAGAAGTTCTCCACCTTGCCTATCTTCCTGAATCTCCAAATCTACCCGAACCAGAGTACAAGCAAGTGTACAGGCAATGTGGATAATCAATGAATAAGATACAGAGGCTAACCTCACTGTATAAAGCTATTTGCAGACAACTATAGTCATGATTTATCTGCATCTTTGTTGACAAGAAAAGTGGTATTTTATTTCTCTAACTTTAGCAGGAATCAATTTGTGAGGCCCAATTTACCCTGAATATTCAGTTTTTGGTACATAAACAATTAAAATGATTCCCTTTCTCAATTACCGACCAGATTAGAAGTTAGTCCCCTTGTGCTGTTATTAGCACATTTGTCATTTTGATTTATGCTATTTTCTACTGTAGATAATTGTTAAAAAACTTTGATATAAGTAAATATTGAGGTGTGTTCTTGCTAAAAAATGAACAACCCCTATCATCAGCAGAAAACTTTGTAGTGAATGTAAGAATCTTAATTTCAGAAATGCTCATCAATAATTTTTAATTATATTTCCTCTTGAAATGACATTAAATGAAAGAGGTGAGAGTGGCACTTAAAAATAGGTGTATTTTAGAAAAACAACCAAGTAAATAAGGACTGGTTTTTTATCCATAATGAGATATAACAAGTCAGAACATAACCACAGCATGAAGCAGAAGCAATAGCAGTACTCTGACTAAAACAGCACATGATTTTCATGCATGACAGTTCTTTAGTAGCTGTAAGAGGTGTTAATGCCATCTATACATTAAACTAATTTCAGCAGTGTCCGTAAATAATGCCAATTTAACTCCAATCTGAGACAAAAGGTTTGTCTGTGTGAAAGAACTTTCTGTATAATTCACCTCATTTTGGTGGGGTTTTCTGTAAAAATACTATGAAACTGGGTGGAGGGGGAAGTCCCTTCAAAAAAAAGGAAGAAAAAAACCCCTTTGAAAATATTTACATAAATTAACTTTTAGAATGGAAATGGAATTTATCAACAGAAATGTGCAAGAATCTATAAAGGAAATGAAGTGGAAAAAGCAACCTACAGTGTCTGAAAACGGTATGTGACATATAAGGATTTCTAATGCATATTATAACATAGGAATATAAATATACAGCATTATTTAAAAATACAAATAAAGGAATACATAAAATGCACATAATTAAAAAGGACCACAGGAATTAAAAAATCAGAAAATTAGGCCACAGTTACAAAAAATGACCAGCAATTTAGTGATTTTGTATATACGGCTTTCCTTAAAAGCATACGTTTTTTTCAAGGCCATCTGAATACTTACCATCTAAAAGATCAAGTTCCTGTAAAGCACTACAATAATTTGAACATTTTAGGAAAATGACAACAAACTCCCTTTTTGAAATATACTTATCAGAATGGGAAAGGAAGGCATTTGGGTCCTTAAAATACAATCGCAGTTATATGCCTGCAAGAACAATAAGACAAAGGTACTAACCTCCCACCACAATTCAGGCCAAAGAACCAGGGCCAGGGGAGTTGTTACAAGATGATGATAACCTCTGCTAGGCAGGTCGGTAGCAATAAGAAAAAAAAATAGATATAGTGGATATAACATTGGCTTTATTGTCAATGAATGCTCATAATTTAGGTTTCTGTCCCTCTGAACTACAGATTTGTATATACACATTCTGATCTCAAAAATAATGAAATAATTTGTAATCACACTTTTGAGTGTAACGAGAAAAAAGGCATAAGCATATCAAAATAGAGAACCCATCAACATGCAAACCCCAAAGTAATTAAAACTGGGTGTAGAGCTCCTGATTTTAGAAGCTCACAAATATAAGGAAATCAGATATGAAAGATCTGAATTTTCTGTTTACTAAAACCAAATTTCTAGTTCTCATCATTTTAAACAAAAGCTAGCAACTGTTAGGCAAGTCTGATAAGTGGTACATACAGAGAACATTACAACAAGATGCCTGAATATATGAACAGCCCAATTTATTTCAATATGTGGTTTTAGGCCAAGAAAAATTAATCCAAGTGATCCTGCTTACATTCTCCTTGTCTGCCATCCAAGATGCAACATCAGTAGCACAACTATGAGAATTCAGGCTTGGTGATAAACTGTTGCTCTTGCTGGGATGTGGCTGTTTGCTGCCACATTTCAATGGGAAAAAGTCTACCCCAAACTTGAAGCACTATGTTAAGGCTGAGACAAGCCAAGAGCACACCGGTAGCCTATGGAGAAGAATGCAATGTGAGAAATAAGGTATGGATTCTTCTTTATGCCATGATTTATTGTTAGGAAAATGAACCTCAAGAGATTTTGCCACCTGAGCCGGCTTAGAGAAGACGAATGAGGCCTGGAGTCACCATGAAAAAAGGGAAGGGTGTGCACGGGTAGGAGGACGGAAGGAGATGGAGAGAAAATGAGGAAGGTGAGTACTTGGAGTAGTGATGCTAATTTAAGCCATATTTAACATCATCCCTAGTGAGAAGAAAGTTAAGGCGTGGAAGACATGGGGGGAAAAAGCTACCAAATGTTTTGCATTACTTTTCTTCAACCTTCCTGTTGTCTATCAGCCCCATTTCTGCAAAAAGCTAAGTCCTAGGATTCGTAAGACTGACAAGGGGGCAGTTTCAGACACATGGAAACCTTTGGTCAACACATGGGCTGGAAAACCTCATCATCCAGACTCAACTGTTTTTTAATAGTGTGGGAGACTGTAGAATAAGACTTCTAAGACCATTTAAAAAAATTGTCTCGCATGCAGTATAGACTACTGCAAAAGTTGCCTATGTTAAAAGCTCCCTGAAAGCAAAATGAAGGACAAACATTTTTAGCCCAGTTGGCTTCTTCACATATGGCTGCTATTGTCCCACACCTGCTGCTGAAAACACGGCTTAAGTTAATACTACATATATGTGTCAAGCACGAATGCCAGCAAGATCCTGAAAATAATTACTTGTTCAAATGCTTGTATCCAAAGGAAATGGAGGCCCAAGAAGAAGGTAAGAACACACACCCACACAAAGAAAAACTCCTTGTTTGAGGAAATGACAGAACTGCATAAAAATTAAACTGAAACTTTCCCAGTCATAGCCTTTCTTGCTCTCTCTTATTCCCCTTTTTAACTAGGTTGCTAAACTTAACAACAGTTCATCTAGGGAAAAAAAAGGAACCCTCTATGTTGTAAAAAAAAGTTAGTATTTTGTTTCTTATTTAATTTTCTTTCTTTCTTTGAACACCACTGCCAACCTAGAAAGTCATTTGTATTTTTCATGTCAACAATATTGGTTTTACAAACAAAAGTTAAAATCTGTAAGGTTTCATGTGATCCACTTGAAATGATTCTTAGCTTTGTTATACCACTGATAACATGCAATCATAATTGTAAAACAAACAGTTTTAATCTAAAACACTTAACAAAAACATAAATCATTCTATATATAAATGAAAAAGACAAACTTTATATTTGAAAAAAAAATTCCTTCTCCAACTCTGTTTAGTCATCATTTCCTGAAATGGTCCTGGCCTGCCAGAAACTGAGGTTGATCAGGCACATAAAGAAGCAGACGAACCTTGGATAAGACTCAAGGAAAGTCTTTAACTCTCTATAAATGCCTGAGATTTAAAAATATAAATGCAATCAGGGCACACTCTGATCTCAAGTAACCTTGGCGATTAAACAAATCACTGACCTCGACTCACAAATACCTCTGATCTCATAGAAGGATTCAAGCAGAATGTGCATAAATATTCTCACAGTCTTGAGTTTCAACAGATTCTTTTTAACCTTGAAATCGGTAGTTTCATAATGAGTCATACGAATAATCTTACTGACTGTCATGCGACTACATAGGTAAGCAAATTTTGCTTATCGGGTTGTTGATTTGCATCAGTTATATACATCACGAGCAGAAAACAAAAGTAGTATTTTACTAGCTCTACATCAGTCGGCAAACACGACTTGTGACAACTTTTAAGAGCCATATTGTCCATAGATTTTAATTCTTCGCCCCCTGCTAGTCACTTCCATCAGTCTCGCACATCCTAAATTAAGAATTGTTTTCTTGCTCTCGAGTTAGCATTTTATTTTTAAAAAGAGACCGGAGAACAAGCAATCAAAGCAGTCTGCTTGGCTGAAGTTGCCGCAGCACAGCTGGTAGGAAGTTTAGTGTCACTTTTCTCGTGGAGATCTGTGAAGCAGAGTTAAGCACAAAAGTAATGCCTGTTCTGGCGCGTCGCTTATCACGCCAAGGGAGGTGTGAGGGAAGGTGAAGCGGAGGAGAAACCACCTCCTTCCCTCTCTCGCTCTCTCTCCAGCGCAGCGCTGGTCTCCGGGGGAGCGCCCACGGCCAGCAGCTCGCGGCGGGGCAGAGGGGGGCGGCTGAAGGGACCCCTCCGGCCGGGCGCCGGAATTAGCTCCCTGTGAACTTCACTGATGAGCTCCTGTAGCCCAGCGGAGCGGTCACACACCGGAGCGGGTGGAGGAGCGAGGAAAGGGCCGGGGCTAGCGAAGCCCGACCGTCTCCCTGCCTCCATTCCAACGCGGCTCCCGGCCGCCCCCCGCGGGTTTCCCACGGCCGCCAAGCGGGAACGAGCACGGGGCAAGGCGCCCAGACCCGAGTAAGGGAAGGGGCTCGGCTTCTACGGGGCAGGCGGGCCGCGGAGGGCTGGTGGAGTCCGCCGGGCGGCGGGGGCGGCCGGGCAGGCGGAGGGACGGAGCGGGGATGCCCGCGGCCCTCCTGCCGCCGCCGGGCTGTGCGCGGGTGCCGCAGCCGTAGCCGTGCCTGCGGCAGGCGGCGGCCATCGCAGGCTCGCCGCCCCCGTGCGCCCCTCCGAGGACGGAGGGGTGGGGGCAGAGGAGGCGGAGGAAGCGGCGGCGGCGGCGCCAGGAACAGGGAGGCGGCGGCACGGCGAGGGAGGGAGCCAGAGCCGAAGCCGAGCCGGGCCCCGCGAAAGCAACAGCAGAGCCAGCTCCTCCTTCTCCTCCTCCTCGGTGAGTGCCGCTCCGCCACCCCCGGAGGCTGCTCCCCGCCGAGCCCAAGTGCCGGCGCAGGCCGGGCCGCGCCGCCGAGGTGCCCGGGAAGAGGCCCGCGCCGGGAGCGGGACGCCGCGGCCTCCGCTGGGTGAGCGTCCCCGGGGCAACGGGCGCACCGCGGCCCGGCTCCCCCCTCCCTTCACCGCTGGCCGCGGAGAGCTGGTGCGGTGGAGGGGAAGCCGGCGGATGGAGCCGGTGCGGTTCGCCGCTTGCCCGCCGCCCTCTTCCCGAGCCGCGGCCCCGGCCTCCGCTCCCTTTGTTTGCTGGGCTCCCCGAGCCCGCGGCGGTGCCAGGCCCTGCGGAGGCACCGGGGCCGCGGCGCGGCCTGCGAGGCGGGCGGGCGGGCGGGAAGAGCGCCGGGCCGGGGCCGGCGAGGCGCTGCCCAGCCCCCGCCGTGACAAGAGGGGGCCCAGGCCGGCCTCTCGTCTCCGCCAGTCGCGGCAGCGGGGCCCGCCGGGCTCCCCCGCTCCTGCCCTGGGCCGCTGCCCGAATGCGCCCCGCGCCTACTGGTGCTATTATGGGGGACGGCGGAACTGGGCTGATTTCCCTTTACCCCGCCGTGAAACCCGCCTTCAGTTGAGTCTTGGGTATCCCCGTCTCCGGCGGGGCGGGTGTCCGGAGGTGCCGATTTGGGCAGCCGGTGCTGGGATTTGTGCCGTGGAGAAGCCCCGGGTAACAACCCGGGTGAAGTGAGGGTGCGCCAAGAGCTCCTGAAGGGGCGACCGAGAGAGGCTCCTTTCTGTGACAGGCAGCACTTAGGAACTTGACTTTAACAAAAAGAATTACCAAATCCGCAAACTTCACTCGCTTTCATTGTTCTTCGAGCTGCTTTTTATACTCTCTTTCCCTAATGATGCCACTTCTCTTAGAAAACAACTAGCCCATGCCAACCCGTTTGCTTAAGAAAAAAGCCTTTGCAAAGCAACGGGGTTTTGAGAGGTGCAAGAGGATGATGCTTCTGTGATGTGAGGTACTTCAGCTGTGTCTTTCTGACCTCTCTTTATTTTTGTCTTCCCATGTTTTCAAAATCATCTTAGTTTGGAACACAATTTTTTTTTTTTCTGTGGAGTAGGTTACTGCGTTAAAGAAGTTGGTCGCAGAATATGCTTTAGTCAGGGAAACTGACTTCCCCTTAAAAAATTCTTGTGCCCTTTCACTGTGAAGTCCCAACCCCTCTTTCCTGCAGGCCAGGAATGTTTATGCCATGTCCATCCTGTTAATACACCTGTAGTTAAAAAATGCCTATTGCAGGCCTCCTGTCTTGGAGAGTTGCTGTCTGCACAAGTACTCGAGGAATAATGCATCTGCATTTCTGCTCTGGGTGGAAAAAATAGAAATAGTTCTGTTTCTAGTTTTTGTTTGTGCTAATAGATACATCTTTGGACTGTAGAAAATATAGAATCTTTGGTGCAATTATGAAATAAATTACTTAGCTTGGCTGGAAGACTTTAAATCACTGGAGAATGTGCAGGTATTTTTTGAGTCTTCTGCAATAAGACAGTAGTCGTAACTCACAGTTTTATGTGTAACTTGGGAAAGACAATTTCAGCTTTTTCAAAATGCTTGTTTTTTTGAAGTGTTAAACAGTACTTGAATGGAGTCTTCACTTCCTATTTGATATTCCTTGGGTTTGTGGCATTGCACTGTGTTTGGAACTGAGCTTTTACTCAAAATAGTTTCACCTGTTGTATGCTTAATCAGGCATGTATTCCCTATATCCCAAGTTTTGAGATTTAAGTATTTTTTTTTTAAAGTTAAACTTTAGGAAATTAAGCCTTAATACTTAAAAATATAAGTGATAACAGTGTAGTGTTATACAGACATATCTGCATTAGCTAGCTCCCTGGAAAGCTGCAAGGGTATGGAGTAGTTAGGGAGAAGCACTGTGTTGTTTCCAGGGGTTTCATGAGCATCACTTTGTTGCACCGCATGTATGCGGTATCAAAGTGTTTGCTTGGATTCAGGAGATGTGATGGATGATTCTAAGCTTCATAAAAACTTGACATACTGAAATCTAAAAAAAAGATATGTATTAACTTATATTATGCTGTTAACTTCTTTGATCCTAGATTGTGAAGTCAGTCAGTAACCTTGGGTTACTCTTGGAGAGGGATGGTTTGAAGAAATGGTAACTGGTCCTTATTGTTCTGTGAGTAGATTACAATTTCTGACTCTCCTTAGCACAGTGAATTGGTGAAGTGAGAGAGTGAACTCTTAACTAAAAGGTGTTCTCACAAAGCAAGTTAATTATTTCTGCTCTTTCTTATGAATTTTTTTATAGTCTTACAGTAATTTGAACATAAGTATTTGCAAGACTTCGTTTAGTAGTGTTGCCCTGAGTTCACTCCATATTTGCTATGCTATTGTTGGCAAAACTGGGGCCATAGTCCAGGGTAATCCCTCACTCAAGTGCCTTATTTTCTCTTGCTTTACTGCCCTCTTGGGCCTACACAGCACCACTTTGGTACTGTTTGGGTAGTACAATGCAATAACAGAGAATAGATAGGAAGAAGGCTGTTCTCTGCTGGTGTGTGCCTCAGTGTTTAGTTGATAGGGCTTTAATGTGTGTTAGCAACAAATTAGAGAGGGTTACTCAAGCAGTTCTGATGCTCCAACGAAGAAAATAAAATACAAGCAGTATAAAAGGGAATGTAATGCAAATGCTAAAATACCTTGAGTATAAATTGGATAGGATTTGGATTGAAAAACAGAATAGAGGTATCTATCTTATGCCACATAACTGTATATTTTGTACTGTAAAGTATTAAACTGAGAGAAAATACAGAACTTCGAGTTTACTCTTTTTTATGTTTTTTGTTTTTCAGAAGAGAAATAATTATATCTGTAATGTTCTTCGTCCTTATGTTTATTCCAAAATTTGTTTTCATTCTGTTTTGTTGCATGCTTAATTTTCTGGACATAAATACCAGTCTTCAGAAGACAGTAGCTATACTTGATGCAAAGGTCCCAAGTTCTTACCAACTCTTTCCTGGTGCCTTCCAATAAATTTATAGTAATAGAGAAGGAAATATTCTTTAAAAAAACCCCATTCTTAAAACTTGTTTTTGACAATTTCAGATGGCAAGTTATGTACAGCAGTATGTTTTTGTAGGAAAGAAGATGGATGTGCTTGTAATGGGATATTTATTGTCCAGGTTTAAAAAGCAGCTTCATACCACTCAAATATATTTTTGATACGGCAGAATATAAAGACTCATGGTACACAGTACATTCCTTCTTTTATTATTGTTTTTGCTTTTTCCTCTTGAAATAATTAATTTCTGAATTAAAACACTGTACTAGGCAAGTTGAATAAATTCCTGTGTTAAAAATAGTTACATTACTTTTGAAAGAAACATTTAGAAACTCATAGCTTTGGGGTTTTTTGTTGCAGACAGTTTTTTCCCACTGTAGCTGAATGATCTTAAGCTATTGAAACAAAAACCTGTCGCCTACTTCAGCCTCTCCTGGTGAATAAAATCAACCCCAAAAGAAACTGGCCTTTAATTATTGCCCTGGATGAAAATGGAAAGCTGACTGTATGTAAAGTGTTGACTGATACATCGAGGTTCTGGAAAAGGGTTCACAAACTTTGCTAGAGTCTACACAGACTGAATTTGAAAAGGCAACGTGCAGCAAAATCTGGCTCAGTCTACTTATTGTGAGAATTAAAATTTTCAGATCAAAGCATCAGAAATTTAGCTCTTCAAATCCTTAAGCTCACTTAAATAAAAGTTGCTCTGGATACTTTCTTTTGCCGGTTTTCATGGCCTTTTGCTTTTGTCATGTACAGGCATGCAAACAATAAGCATCTGGAACTCCAGACAATTTCAGAAGGCTTTGAGGTGTATGGCTTTGCAAAGCTAACTGCTATTCATTAGTCTGTAACGTGGATTTAAGAACCTATCTTGACATATTTCTAATTTTTAAAAGATTTGGAAAGATAATAATTTTTATTATCTCTCATGAAATTTTCTTCTGGAAAATATTAAGATAAAATACTCTGGAAACTATTGGCCTTTTCTGTCTCTTTAACCATTCATGTAACACTTTGGACTCTGAGGAACTCAGTTTGCCTTGTTTATGACAGGGATGTAAGCCACATGTTACCTAAAAAATTCTTTCTTGGTTGCTGCATCACCAAGAAAACTATGCAAGTTAAATACAAGTATTTGTTTAGCACGGATGTGGATACATTGGCTAACTTGTTCTGCTTCTGACTTTAAATTCCATTGAAGGAATATGAAAAAAATCTTGCTTGCAGGTAAAGCCAAGCAAAGAATGCTGTATATAGACATTTCTGTCCAGGTGCTGCTCCCCTAATATTGCTTCCTTTTGTGTATATATAGGGCACATAGTCTCTCATGCTCTGTCTTCTGTGAAACATTCTTTTCGTAATCTGCCAAGTGCAATAGGTTGGCAGTTTTAAAAAATCTTAGGTTTGTAAAGTGTGTGGGTTTTTGTTATAAACACCCAATAATCTTGCTGTAAGCTGCTGTAGAATAGTTTTGGATGAGAGCCATTTTCTCTGGCAGTGAAGGTATAAATAGTAGATGTTAGTAATTTTTTTCAGAGTTTAAATGGTCTGTAGTTAAAAATTTAAACCATGAAAAAGAATCTGTGCATATTGTTAAGTAAATCACACAGATATATGGTATTTTTCTTTTCTTCTTAGTGCGATATATAATCAGTGGCTGTATTTGTGTTATTTAACTTGGATGTGTATGATACTGACCTGTAAGAGGAGTTGTGTAAGGTTCTGATGGTCTTGAGTTCATGTGGTGAATGCAGATAGTGGATAAAGTGATTAGTTTTAGCATTTGAGATTACCAAAGGTATTAAATCTGCATTTTTCCTCAAGGATGTTCTGTATTGCTGGAAACAGTACATAGAATGGTACTCTTGAAAACATTGTTGGAAATGAGATTCCAGTCAGACGCTTTACAGTGTCTGAGCTCTTGTTTTTTCTTGAGTAGTTTTATTCTTAATTAATCTTGACGTTTTCTGGTAAGTGTGCTAAAACAGTAGTTTGTAGGAGTCTTGAGTAGGTGATTGTTTTTCCTTCTCCAAAGCAGTCTGCATTCCTTAAATAGGTTGAGAACATAGTAGGCTACTCCAAATGTTTCTGAAGCATGTTTGGTCCCAAGTTGTCTCCAAAACAGTGGTCAAGCTTGCCTTCTTTTTTTGTTCCTTCTGATTAAAGGAATTCTGTCTCTCCTGGCTTTGCCTCAGTAAGTGCTGGAGGACAGGGCAGTTACAAGCTGTAATGTTGACTGGTTTTGGCATCAGTAATGGGTTTTAATGCCCTCGGAATCCCTTTGGGTTGGTAATCAGCTATTAGATTAGGAGTTTTAATAAAATAGAGAAACAGAGACAAGTGTCAGCAGGGCAAAGGTTTTTGATTACAGAAGGTGTGCCTTCCAGGATGAGCTATGTGGAACTCCAAAAACAGGGTAGGCAGCTTTTCAGACGGATGTTCTTTCAGGAGCTGGTGGGAACTGGGCAAGTAAGGAATTCTCGCTGGATTCACTGAACAGAAGCTGTTTGTGCAGGGATACCGGTTTGGGTGAAACCTGTTCTGGGGAAGTCTTCCAAGCTGGAATTTTGGTCAGCCTGAGGAGACTGGCTCTAGAATAGTTGGTTTGTGCATTCAGAGGTACGAGTCACTAAGTTATGTGTAAGAGCTTAAGTCTGGGTCTGTGTAAGGTAGGTACCTTGTGGCTTTTTTTATTCCTTCCCCTCCCTGTTCTCTCTTTAGTGGAAAACAGAGGCAAAACCAGTGCTGATCAATGCACTCTGAAACACTGACTTTCCTCCTCTTTTTGGCTTTTGAAATGAAAAGAGCTACTGGTTAGTAGTAAGTAATGCTGAGAAGTAATAAATTATTAGCCATAGGCCTTTGGCATTATTTTGTGCAAAAAATCTAGTTACTTGGGAAAATACTTGATGTAAATGTAAATATTCTGTGCTCCCTTACTGCAGGGATAAGAGAGTCTATATTCTCCACCAGTACTGGTCTGAGTTGCTGTCTAATCCAGTGATGATCAGAAGAAGACAGTGAATGGAAGTTGTTATATCAGTACTGACTCAGGTGTCCTGTGTATTACAAAAATAAGTGCTTTTGGAATCTGCAATGTTTTAAATGTTGTTTGACGGGGAAAAAAAGGAACTGAAGTTCTATGTATCAGCATTGAAAAGTATGTATCCTCTCGTCTTTTTTTTTTTTAATTGGACTAATACTTTTTTTTTTTTTCCATTTTATTTATAGTGTGTCTTTAAACTTATGTCAGAACAGGAGAAAAAAAGTCGGTGTGCATGTACATGACTTTTATTCATGGTTGAACTTTGAAGCATAACTAGCTTTTGCAGCCAGGCTTCTATACTCCTGGCTCTGCAGAAATTTGACCTTGCTCTGGAGATAGCTATCTTAAGGGCTTTGAGTGTAAATCTGATAGAGCACATTACTTCATACAGACAGTGAAAATTTTATCTTAGATCCTGCGTGTGAGAATTTATACACTGATGCTCAATGTAAGGCCCAGTTTTTTTATGTGCAAGCTGAATACAATGTACAGTGAGGAGTCCCATTGAGTTAAATATCTGCTCCCAGTTAATTAATCTTTGTTGGGTTAGGACAGAATATTAGCAGAATCAGATAGTTTAGGGCTAAGTGCAAGATGATTTTCTGTTGCTGGCAACATTATTTTTAAAAAACCACCACAACTCCAACCAAACATCTTCGAGTGTGCATCAGGACAAAGCCGTGTCTGCCTAAAAACTGCAATTAAAATATTCTCCATCATATTTGCTGGTTGGGATAGTGGGCTGTTTCTGTCTGCAGATGATTAGAGTGTAGGTGTAGGAGGAAAAAAAGAACTTCGCAATTTTAATCATGAATAATTAAGAGTCTCTCTCATTTTGACCCAAAATGAGAAAATTTGCTTGTAGAGTAAGCTTTGTCAGAACTGGTGTAGTCCTGTAGAAAGGTTTTGCTGTGACGAGTCAGGACTTTGTGAAAAGGATGGCTAAGCAGCTTTGCCTGTGCAGTCAAAATTCTGTTCCTATTCTGGTCAGTGTGCAAGTTGTGCAGCATTTTGGTATGTGCCTTCTTAAAAGCGCCCTTGGACTTAAAAGGACTGTGAATTTAGAAATTTATTTAATGTTTCGCCTTCTGGTTTAGTGGAAACAAAATGTTACAGTAATTTTATAAGATTAGCTGGAGATAATACTCTCTCTACAGGTGTGTTTACCCTGTGTATTTGACAGTACTTTGAGCACAACCATGTCTCCTGTTTCCCATGTGTGGATAGACTCTAAGCCGTAAAGAAGATAATTAATTTACTCTGTTCTTATTGGGCCTCCTGCCAGGGAAAATGGGGAAGGAAATATTTTAAATAAGCTGTGTTTTGCATTCTCACTTTCTGAAATGCAGAGCTTGGATTACTCTCTGCAGTGGGTCCTAAGACCTTGGAGGGGCAGCCAGGCCACATGGGGGATCAGTGGGTACATAGTGCTTAGAGCTTCACTGATCTAGGTTCTGCTACTGGAGTGTGTTCCAGGAGAGACTGCTTAATTAGAGGTACTCAGAAAGATTTCCCCTTGGACACTACCTGACTCAAGATCCCCCAATCTTTAAACAAGGAGAAGGAAGTTCTGTTCCTCCACGCCTTGCCTTCTTGTTTGTTGTGTTGTGCTGGCTTGTCTGTAGAATAAACCTTGCTTTCTGTTTCACTGATTGGATCTCTTTTCCTGGCTATGAAAGACTATCTTTCTGTAGCTGATACTGTTTGACAATCTCAGTTGAATGTACCTCATTAAATAGTATGGGTGCTACCAAATAGAAGTGAGATGCAACTATGAAAGAGTGGGTTCCTTACACTCGATGTATTAAATGCTCTTTTGCCCTTAAAATGGATTCCCAAGTGTGTGTGAGTGAAGTAGATTGTTGTCACTGTTATTTATTTAGGGCCATAGATAATAGGTGGACATCTGGACCAGCATCCATGTGATGGAAAAAATGTATCTTCAGTGAAATATGGTATTAAATACAAAAGTATGTAGCTAAAAATTCCTTTGTCATTTGCATGTACAGGTTTCACAGACTGCTAGCAATACAGGCTGCATTTCCCAGTGATGTAAAAATATAGGATATAACAACTTGTTAGGTAGAGCCCTCATTCAGAATGTGAGATAGCCACAGAAATTTTCCACTTCTGTCCTTTCTGTATGAGGACTACCCTGAACACCAGCCTTTTGGCTGCTCTGTAGTGTGAAAAGATTTCTATTCCTTCTTCTAAAGCTGTTCTGCAGAAGATTAACAGAGCTGAAAATGAATGGTCTAGATAAAGATAGTGTGCTTTTCTCATCCCAGTGGAGTATGCAACTGCTTTGAAGAGGGAAAACCTGAGTCTGACTTTCTGTCCCAATTCATCCTGCATCTGAAACTGTTGCTGCACACTAGGGTATCTTAAGAATAAGTGGGAATCTCCTTTCATGGTGTCTAGGACCACTGTTCAAGTTATTAGACTTTGTAGTTTGATTTCCATTGGTGCAAGCTCCTTATGTGATCCAGAGGGATAGTATGATCATGCTTCCACATCTCATGATGTCCATAAAAAGTTGTGGTTGCCACTGAATTTTAGGTGGCATGATTCTGTGTGATGATGGACAGTTTTAGATGTGTGGGTAAAGGTGTTGACCACGAGGCAGCCACTGATACTGTTCTGTTAACACTAAGTACTTCTGCTTTTTATATACAAAAGATAAGGCTAAAGGCTATTGAGGAGCTTTTAATTAAAAGAGAAAAAATCTCTCTGAAATTCTGGTACTTCCTAGGTTAAGCTGCTCCCTGTATGTGTAGGGAGAAGGATTTTCATGAACAACAAAGGTCCTCATGTTTGTGAAAGTTTTACAGAACCTGACTGTTGTAGTATGCCCAAAGTACTTGCAGCTCCTGTAGATTCTTAGAGGGGTTGCTTATGCTTAGATACTGGAAAAATAATCCTAATTTGGACAAAAGTCAGATTTCTTATCTCTATTTCAGGTAAGAGTAGTTGCAGTTCTGACCTTTGCGGTTTGTCAAAATGTACTTTGCTTTCAATTGTATTTTTGGAAAGCAGGCCATCAACCTCGGTCAGATCTGTTGTGTTACAAGCAGAACATGGTAGGGGTTGTGAGAATGCTTTGTGCCATGCTAGTGACACCAGTTTAGCTAACTCAGAGCTCGTGTCATAAAGCTTAAACTCTGGGCCTTGGCCTATTTGTTTGTCTGAATTTGCTTTTATTGTGGTTTGCACTTTAATCACTTTAATTAATGGTTTGGAACTAACCTTGAAAGGTGTTTGGTTTTTGCTGCTTTTTTTGTGGGGAGAGGGGGATTAGTTTTGTTTTTTTTGTTACCCTCCTCCATAACTTTGGTGGTTTGCTTTTATTTTTTTCTGCATCTTTTTAACATCTTTAGCTACATACTACTGATGGATCTTCTGCTCCTCATCCTGCTACCTGATACATCTCGGTACTGTAATATGGGTTATTAGTTTGCTTACTGCTTTGATAAACAAAACAACTGGGCTGCAAGGACTTTGTAAAATATCTGCTGAATTGTGAAGTTTTAAAGAAGACAGGAAGTTGAATCATGACTTGAGGACAGTGATAGGAAGTTACTGAAAGGTTTGGTATATCTCAAAAGAATGATGAAACCCAACCTCGTGTGTTTGACTGACTCCTCCATTGTCAACAAAGCCCTGAAAGGGACCACAAGCTTTGACTGACCTCTTGCAGCACAAGATAATTTGCTGTTGCACTCAACTCCTGGAGCTGCACACATTTTGTTCCGCTGCCATTTTAGAGAGGTGGGGGAGATTTCAGATTTAGGTAGGTAGGTGTTTTCTAAAAACCCTAAGAGTTTCACCACTTTCCCCCATAACTCCACATTATGTGAATTAAAAATTTAGGTGTCAGAATTAAATTACCTTTATTTTGCCTGATGGTCTATATTATTCAGCTTATGAATCCTTCTAAAAAAAGTGGAATATAAGCTCTCTATGTTGTGACTCATGAAGTTTTGAATAGAGCATCAAGTGCATGTGCTCTAACATTTAAGTGTTAGATATAGAAGCAGCAAAAATTTCCTTAATGAAGCCAATAATTTTGTCTGGAATTTCGAGCTTAATTGGTGTACTGTAAGTAAATGGTAGGACTATACATTTTAAAGGATGTTGGAGAGCAGCATTAATATAAACATTTTTGTCCCACATGTGAGAGAAGACAGAGAACTGGTCAGGAAACTCTTCTGGCTTTTCTTAGCTTCTGAGTTCTTGGACTTTGAACCTCATGAATGAAATTGTCTACTATGTTTCCTATATAAATGGTTCAGATAAAGGATATAAAATGACTTTTCTCACTATGCTGTTTAAGAGGGGAAACACAAAGCATTTTACTTGCTGAGAGAAGTTGTCTGTGATTATTTTAGTGATAATATCTTAAATTTTCAAGAAAGTAAAATTAGTGGAACTTAGAGATTATTTTAGTAGTAAAGACTCCCAAATTTTGAATTAATATGATACATAGAAAATGTTTTTAAAGTTTAATAATTTGTGCTACTGGTTTCTTACCACAGTGATATAAAAAGTATCTCCTAAGCCTTTCTCTTTTTAACTGTTAACCAGAATTGAAAAACAGGTCACAGTAACAAATCACTTTTGCTTCTTGTGAATATGGGTGGTATCTTTAAGGTCAGAGGTAAACATTTTTATGTTACAATGAAACAGTTTTTTGTGAACAGCATTTCTCTGAGAAATGGAGTTGTTTCATGCCACTTTTCTCCTTGGTTTTCAACATAGTTTTTGAGTTCCAGAGAAAGCTTTTCCTGTATTTAGAAACGCCCTTGAATTTTTGTATATGTAAGAATATATGAATTTTTTCCATGGCTGCTCTCTCAGCTGGGACACTGCCTATCTGCTTATTGGATAAAACTTCATCAGGCAGCCCTCGAGGGGCTGCAGGGCATACACAGAAGCCTTGCATGGTTGGGTTTTCTTTCTATAGGAAGTAATGCTAAAACAAACAATAGTCTCTGAATGTGAGTTTAATTCTGAACTTTTGAGAAGTGACTAGGGAACTTAGTTTCTTGAATAGTAGCCTTTTACTTTATATGAGACACTCTGTTACAGTATTTTACGTATTCGTTGTTATTTCAGGGATTAGAATGACCTTGATTGCCTAAATGTAATTATTGTTTAAATGTAGCCAATGCCTTGTCATCCCAAGTCGTTCATAGTTCAATGAATATCTACTTCTCTTTTCAAGGAATTTTACTGAAAGGATTCATACACTTTCAAATTATATGTATGTTATGTATGCATTGTAGTAACACAGTTGGTTATTGCTTTGGAAAAATGTTGCTGTCTTTAATAAAAAAAAAAAAAGAATGGAAGAAATCTGTGATAATTTCACAAAATTAGCTTTCTTTCACAATGCACATGTGAATAGTATCAGTTGTTGGTGTTTGTATTCTGCTGGAATTTTCCACTGTTAGAACTTAAAGATACAAACTGATTTGGTGTGCACAAAACAGGAAAGCCGTAGAGGTAGCAGTCTGCAGGTTGAAAACTTATTAAATCTTTGAGTCGTATGGCAACCAAATGCCTTGATGTGAGGCAAGTATTATGTAATATTGACAGTAAACATTTTTGTCTGGAGGGTAATGGTGGACCTTTGTGACATCCGTGTAGCAAATACATTGTATTTCTCTCTGATAATTTGGTGAATAATCTTGTCTGTGATTCTGGGGATTGTCTTTATTAGCTGCTTCTTCCTCCTCAGCATGCTTGGAGATATCTCTGCATGTGTGAACTCTGTACAGATGTTGTGGGAGATCTTTCCACTTTTATTTCTCTTTAATCAGGACACTGTATTCTTTCCCTCAGACCATAAATGAGTTCATTTAATCCTTCAATTTATGTAGAGGGTTAACTGTCTCATAAAGAATTGCTGCATCTTAGCTTGAATTGAGAGCATAGAGTGTTATCTTCTAAGGAAAGAAAGCTTTTATTCTTGTTGAAAATGGCCTGGTGGAAGCAGGTGGGCGTAATAGTTGTAAAAACATTGGAGATTCTACCTGGTCATACAAGTTCAAAGGGTCATTCATCCTCAGTGAAAAACTATAGCAGGGAGATTAATTTGGAGTCAGCCTCAGTCATGAGATCCAAGACGGAATGGTACAAGATGGCGTAAGGCTGCAGTGTGTTGCTGTATGTTCTGACCTCCTAGAAGAGCTGAAAAATAGGAAAATTAATCTTCCAGTTTCTCCAGCTGCAGAACATGACTGTGCTGCATATGATAGAAAAATTGAATCCTCTTTTTCTGTATAGCTAATTTTCAAACCAGTCGCTATCTAGCTTGAAAAATTATTTCAGGTGCTTTTGTTTCAGCTTGTGTATTTGGTAGACAAATCTCTATCTAATGTATTTGTCTTTTAGACTTTAACAGTGTTTCTTTTGTTACTACTGGAATATGTTAGATAATTAAATTCTTAAAGCAATAATTCAAATTTAGTTACTAAGTTTTTGGGGTATTTTTAAAAAGGTTTTTTTTTTTCCCCAGTAATAATATTTCGAAAGTAATCGTATTACCTGGAGCTAATTTGTGCAGATATGGGGGTTTTTTTCTGTTTTTTTTAATATCTTTGATGCCAGGTGGATGTTATTTGTAGGAATAAAGGCCAATTATATATGTTTCTGGTTGTCTGTCAGATAAGCATAAATGACATGAATGTAAGTGGGAAAGTGAGCAGTTTACCACTTGCTGGTGAAGATATTGTTTTACAAACATGGGCTCTGAAGCCACCTGTTGGCTAGATAGTGTGGCTAGTGAGGTGTTTAAAATAAAAGTTAGGTTTAGCTATGTTTTGGGTTTGTTGTGTTGTAGGGTTGGTTTGGTTTGGTTTTGGTTTTTTCCTTGTGGATGTGACTTCACAGCTCTCCTGATATGTTGTTTTCTCATTTTTGCTCCTCAAGAAGACAGTATCCCATATTGCATCTTAAAGAAAGCAAAATTGTCAGTCATGCTTGCTTGGTGCTATAGTATGTTGAAATTACTTCCTCTACCTTCATTTTCACATCAGGTGACTGGGACAGGCAGAAGCAAAAAAGATGACTGTAACAAATTAACAACTCATAATTTAGGGAGAATGGCAATATTTAAAAATTTGTAGTATAGTGACATATGTAGTTATGCTGTGTAAACCCTTTTAATTTTCAGCAGAAATACGAATCACAGAATATTCTGAGTTGGAAGGGACTCACAAGGATCATCAAAGTCCAGCTTCTGGCCCTGTGCAGGACAGACCCAGAGTTACACAATATGACACATCTTGAACTGTCGGGCTTGGTGCTGTGACCACTGCCCTGGGGAGTCTGTTCCAGGGCTCAACCGTCTGGGTGAAAAACCTTTTTCTAATATCCCACCTAACCCCTCCCCCACCAACAATCTTCTTTCCATTCCCTTGGGTCCTGTCCCTGGTCACCACAGAGAGGAGATCAGTGCCTGCTCCTCCTTTTCCTCTTATGAGGAAGTTGTAACTGCAGTGAAGTTTCCCCTCAGTCTCCTCCAGGCTGAACAGACCAAGTGACCTCAGCCACTCCTCATGCGGCTCCCTCTCAAGGCCCTTCACCATCCTCGTGGCCCTCCTTTGGATGCTCTATAACAGCTTAATATCTTTCCTATATACCCACCCAAACCTGTCCCCAGCACTCGAGGTGAGGCTGCCCCAGTGCAGAGCAGAGCAGGACAATCCCCTCCCTTGCCCAGCTGGCGATGCTGTGCCTGATGCCCCCAGGACACACTTGGCTCTCCTGGCTGCCAGGACACTGCTGACTCAGATTCAACTTGCCATCGACCAGGACCCCCAAGCCCCTTTCTGTGGCACTGCTTTCCAGCCTCTCATTCCCCAGTTTGTCCGTACATCCAGGGTTACCCCATCCTAGGTGCAGAATCAGGCACTTGCCCTTGTTAAACTTGTATGGTTGGTGATTGCCCAGACCTCTAATTTGTCAAGGTCTCTCTGCAGGACCTCTCTGCTCTTCCCAATTTTGTGTCATCTGCAAACTTGCTCAGTGTCCTTTCCAGTCCTGTGTCCAAGTCATTTATAAAGATGTTGAAAGAAGCACAGGGCCGAGGATGGACCCCTGCAGAGACCCACTGGTGAGAGGTCATCAATGTGATGTCAGCCCATTCACTATAACTCTTTGTGCCAGACCCATGAGCCAGTTGCTCACCCATCGCATGCTGAGTTTATCCAGCTGTGTGCTGGACATTTTGTCCTGAAGGATCCTGTGACAGTATCAAAAGCTTTGCTGAAGTCCAAAAAGATAACATCACTTTGCTTTCTTTGATTACCTAGGTGGGTTACCTTGTCATAAAGGGAAATCAGGTTTGACAAGCAGAACTTTTCCTCTCATGACTCTGTGCTGGCTGTGACCAATGACTGAGTTGTCCTCCAGGTGTTTTTCAATACCTCCTAGAATAATTGTCTCTGTAATGGTACCATATGGTATTAGAGGCTTCTTTTTCTATTACTTTTCCTGTATTTTCCTCTTTCTCCTCACCGTATTGTCCCTTTTATTTTCTAGTGGTTTTTTTTTCCATGGAGGCAGGAAACAAACACATAATGCAGCTTTATGTGTTAATGGAGTGGTGTCTTTCTGTATTGCCCATTTGGTATATGCCCCTCATGCTGGGGGGTTCACTGGTAACAGAGGTTTGGCCTGGTAAGTTGAATGTCTGTTCTGATAGCACAGTAGGAAAAGATAATTCGTGTTTTATGTTTCCTCATCAAAATATTTGTTTGCAGCAGGCCCTTTTCAGCTGTCTTGATTTGTGTTTTGGAAGTGGTACACAGTAACAGTGTTTCTCTGCTTGCTGTAGAAACACCAGCCCGAACTTTGAAAGCGAAACCAAAATCAATATAAGTCAATGTGAAGTGGTAATATTTAGCTGTTGCATGTCTGCTGAGGGCTTTCTTTCCTTTTTTGGGAAGGGCTGGAAAAGTCTTTCTCACAATTACATTATTTGGTCACTAACATAAGAGTGGTCAGATTATTGCTGACCACAAAAAAATCAATTTGAGAGAATGGTCTGCTTTATTATTTCTGTCTTTCTGGTATATGCTTTGAATGGATGGGACAGCATTTCTAAAATTACATTTGGAAATGCTTCAGGATCCTGAAACCTAACTGCATTCAGATTTGGGTTTTAGTACCTGCATCCATACAATGACATAGGTTATGTTCTTTTCAACACACGTTCCAGAATTTAGATATTTATGCATACTTCTCAATGAAAAGAAGCATAGAAATGCATTTTTTTTTTGTTTTTACTGTGTTTTTCCCATTCTTCCTTTCATTTTCACAATATTAATTTCAAACACTTATGTTGTTCTCAAATACGTAGGCGCAGAATCTGTTCCTTGCCATCTTAGAGCAAAAATGTTTCAAAATTTATTCCTTTTACAAAATATGATGTCAGTCCATATTGTTAAATGAAATGCTCGTTTGTAGAGCATTATCGTTTTACAACTTTTCGGACTCCTAACTGTGTTATGGTTTAAGAGGATTGAATAAATATCTTGGATAAGCATAAATCCTCCTTGTTATCATGGTGAGGCTACCCCATTACATTACAACAGAGGGGAAACATTTTCGTGTATTTATCTTCTGTCAGAATGGAGTGGGGGATGGACCCTTAGTTGGAAAGGAAAGGAATTCTCATGCATTATCTCCCAGGAAGTCTAACCTTTGCTTATGAAACTAAACTTAATTTTTGCTGACAGACAGTCTGCTGCAAGGCTGGCTGCTACATTCTTCTAAAATAGTAAGAAATGAAAACAGAGCCTGACTGAGCATTATTCTCATTCTTCGTCTGCTTCTGCACAGCTGTGTGAAAACTAAAAGCAAAGGTTTATTTGCACTCAATGGATGTGATTTCCTGCATTGAAACGCATGAACATAGCAGGTTTCTTTAGTGACTTCTCCCATTAGATTCATCAAAAATTTTCCACTTTTTTCTTTTTTAGTGCCTTGGCATAAATAGAACTACTGGGTTATTTTTGGTTGCTCCTTTTCCCCCTCACTGTTAATCAGGATCTTAGAGCCAAATTGTGGCTTCATTTTCCTGATGTTTTTTCCCCATACTTCAAACAATCTGTTAGCAGTATGCTTTATTATCTTATATTTGCTTAAAAGAAAGTGATGAAAGGTGGTACTTGTGTCTGTCTTTTAGTAAATGTATGAAAAGTACAGTCAGCTTGTTTTCCCTGTTTGGGTGTTGATTCTCAGTTTGTGAGAGATCTAGCAGGAATGGCTGAAGTGGTTATTGGCTGTCATCCACCCAGCTTCCCTGGAGCTTCCTCCTCCAACAGCAGCTCTGGTATCGTGACATTGTGTGTGTTCTTGAGCCGACACCAACTGGTGCTGACTTCACTTTAACACCCCCACATTAGTGTGCCTATGGTAGCTGGGGAGCAGACATGGATCCCAGCCAGCCATCCTTGAGTAACAGAGATGTAACCTTGGCTGAGGGCTGTTAATATTAGTAACTGGGTTTGGCTATTCTAGTGATGAAATTATTGTAGTTACAAGACTGTATATACACATATGAACCGTAATAGAGATGCCATTTAACACCCTTAAGTTACTCCCCAGAGGAAAACCACCAATCAGATAGAAATATTCTGTTCTGCAACCAAATATGGGAAAGAACAGGACTTATTGCAAGCACTCATGGATTAAGTAGTGTTCAAAAAAAAAAAAAGGAAAAAAAAATCAGAGAAATCTAAATGTTAAAAGAGCATTTTTTTTCAACAGCAGGCCAGGGACAAACAATCAAGGTATTTGGACTTTTCCAGTGGCTGTGTTCCTGGTTTTGCATACATTTAATTCCCATAACCAGAAGTGACAAAGAAAAATTCCTTTGTGTCAAGTTTTCATTATTAATTTACCCCACTTTTCTACATATTACTAAAGGTGTACCTCGGTTATTCACTGCTAAAGGTTGCTAGTGATTAGGGTTACTCTATACGGTGTTAGAACAGTAGTGCCCGTGGACTGTTTTCTCTTTAAGCTTTGTAAAAAGAGGAAGTAAAATTGGACAGATGATACGACTAAATGACATGACTTACTGTTGGTTGGTTGGTTTGTTTTAAATTGTGATCTGTATAAAACCTGTTCAATTATATTGGCCTCTAGAGAGGTTGACCATACTTTTCTCAGCTGCTCAAATCTTAGAGGATAGAAATTTAAATTTGTGGTGAAAAACTCAGTGTTCAGGTCTTTGATTAGTTAGCTTAAAAATAGGAGGCTTTAAGTACTCTTGAATTGTTATAAGTGTAATGAACTTTCAGATGAGCTTCTCATCTGTTTTTCCCTTGTTCCAAATTTATGTGAAGTTGTACATCTGAGCCTTGCGCTCACTAGAAAAGCAGGCATGCAGGTCAGAAGGGCTTTTATAAAATTTGCAGTCATATTAGGACAGTGTTCATCCATTAGCAAGCAAGCCACTGCTGAAACCATCTACTTTTTTTGTTGTTTTCAAGGTAGAAGAGTATGCAATGGAATTTAGATTATTTCATTTAAACACTCTTACTAAAAAGCAGTACAATGTAGGAATTTACCTGAAGCTCAGGGAAGGGAAAAACCTCATCATCTTCAGTGTGCTTATGGCATGTATAGCGAAAAAGCCAAAAGTTGCCATGAAGTGTGTATGTTCTTTTAGAAACTGATGGTGTTTGAAGTAGATATTGAATCTCTCTTTATTTAATGAGTATTTTGTATAGTTTCTGTACTCATATAGCCTGAAACTCTAAGTACATACCAGGAAATACCTCGAGTCAGTATTTTGTATACTGGTTTGAAGAAAAACTTCCAGTGATACAGGCTTCAGTACTGAAGTAAAATTGATGGGAATGGGTATGGAGAGCAACTCCTTAATAATACACATGAATAGATTTAGTATCTTTGGAGAAAATTTAGACACTTATGAATTTCTAAAATATAGCACTTGAAATTGGCATTACCTTAAGATGCTGTTTTTGACACATTCTTCCAAAGAATGCATGAGTATATTTCAGTGAGAATTTGGGGACAGCAGGGGAATGACACCTTACACTTCTGCAGATTAGAATAGGCTTCATTATCTGCCTGTGATGAGAACCTAGTGCTTGTTGTGCCAGGAATGCAGAAACTTATAACTTTCAAGGTATTCTCAGTTATTTTCTTAATATAAAGCTTTATGTTAAAATACAATAAATTGAAATTGTAAATTATGTAAGTCTTATGATGATCCAGTATAAGAATACATATATATTTCTAAGTGAAAGACAGACTTTTCAAGAATGATGTAGGATGATGTGGATTAAAAAAATCAAGTTCAGTGCTCAACTGTTTCACTTTATGGAAATAAATAAGCAGATTAACATTTATTTTAGAAAAGTTATCTGAAGTAGCGTTGACTTAATAATTTGAAGTAATTTTTGTGATGATATTTTTATTAAACTTTTTAAGGACAATTCTTTGTTCAGACATGAGTTGTATTTTGCTTTATGTTGCCAGTATGATGTTCTCTGTCCTCACTCCTAAAAGTTAATCCTAGTTTATTTCTATTGTACTGCATTTTGGCAGCATTGTTTATAGTATTTTTCTCAGGAAATAAATGTGCCTAACATAAAAGTGTGGAAAGATAAGAAATTAATAAAGACAGCATAAATATAATCAAACTTTTTTGTTGGTATACTTTTGCAAACACTTCTTCGAGAAAGATATGCAATTCCAATCTACTGAAAGCATTTTGTAGCATCAAACTGAAACTACTCTGAAATGCTGGAATATTCAAACTAGATTTGCAGAAACTGATATATATTTAAAACTTTCATAATTTTTCATACATCAGTGCTGGCCACCATAATAATTCATGTACGATTGCATGGCCTGCTCTTCAGGTTTCCAAGAAGCAGCCTGTAAAGCGAACTTTTAGCCCAAATTATCTTCACTAATAATTTCACATTTGTATGTGATTGATAAATGTTGCTCTTCCTCCAAGTTTAGTTTTCATTATTTTTGTGTGCACAAAGGGGGCATGGTGTTTGCTGGGTAGTAACCTGGTCATTTTTGTCCAGAGGCCTGGCCTGTATTTTGTCAAACTGCATAGTATTAAAGGTTCTGAGATGCAGAATTTGTGATGAAAGTTCATAAGTTTGAATTTCATTCTACTGCATTATTATGTGCATTACGATCTCATTCTCTTTCTGGATTTGATGAATCTCTCATTTTCAGTCTGTGTGTTCCAGGTGTTTCTGCACACATAGCCATCAGGCTTTGGGAATACATTGGTAGAGTTCAAGTCTGTTTATAGGTGCAAATATCTGCCAGAAGAATTTTTAAAGGTGTCTCTTGTTAGGCTGTCTAATTCACTGTACAGCAGATGGCACTGGAAGAGCACATTGGTTGGAGACTTCAGTCACGCTGCAATTCATGCAAAATACTAGTGAAGCTGTTGCTGTGCTGAGGGTTGTGAAGAAGTTGCATAATTCATTTTAATTTATTCCAGGAAGGGGTGTATGCTGGGGCTCTTCTGCTCCAGCTCTATTAGATGCAGGCTGCAAAGAATTCTAGACTTGCAAGCATATGAGTGTATCATATATTGAGGGCTGTTTATACAGCGTTTTTAAACGCACTGATGTGCAATGCAGAATTAGCTGGTACTTTTTAAGTATCTGCAGAGAGGAGTATCAGGAGTATCAGGATCAGTTAGGGTATTTGACTTCAGGGTGTATTTATTTTCTCCTGTCTTGGATAAAATATGTGTAGGAGGTATCATAGAGTGGGTCTCGTGGAAGACTTGTTTAGAGACTTGCTCTCATGGTGTGAGTCTGCTCAGTTTAGTTTGGAGAGCTTCGACCTGGGCTGTCACTAGATTTTTGTCACCTTCTCATGCATGAATGGACTGGGCTTCTGGATAGATGCATGTTGTTAATGTGCTTTGCAGTTGATTATCAAACCATTCTTATATCTTGACATTAATTTTTACGAGGATACAACTAATGAGCCATGCATTTTATAGAATCTAGAATATACTGAGTTGGAAGGGACCCATCAGGATAATTGAATCCAGCTCCTGGCTCTCTGCAGGACACCCCAAGAATCACACTGTGTGCCTTGAAAGCATTGTCCAAACAGTTCTTGAACTCTGTCAGGCTTTGTTCTCTGACCACTTCCCTGGAGAGCCTGTTCCAGTGCCCAACCATCCTCAGGGTGAAAAACATTTTCCTGGTATCTAACCTAAATCTCCCCTGACTCAGCTTCATGCTGTTTCCTCAAGTCCTGTCGCTGGTCATAAGAGTGAAGATATCGGTATCTGCAGACAGTACCTTCCACAAGGAGGCGGGGATATTTCTGGAAAAGTGGAAATAGTGTCAGCTTGTGGATGTCAGAAGCAGTTGGAGAACACTGGATTTCACAGGTGGAGCTAATGTGACAGTTCCCAGGCTTCTGGTACTACATACACAAAAGCACAGTTAAATTTGTCAAATGAATCAATCCTCTGACTTTGTTAGTTTAGGAGAAGCACGGAATCCTGAAGTTGTAATTTTCACTCATTTTGTAGGTTCATTTAGTTACAGATGACAAAGAGTTCTGCAAATTGGAAAGGTGGCAAAATCCAAATGATTTAGGAATAGAAGGTCGTTGACATTTTGAGTCTCCTTTTAATTGACATGTAAGTCTCCCTTTATCTGCACTTGTAGGAAAGTAAAATAGTGTTTTAACCTTTGAAAATTCATACACATAACTCAGGATTGTCTTCAAATTGTGTAACTGGCGTATGGCGTTTTAGGGTTTCATGACTCCTGATACAACAGGTATCATGTTAAAAGTGGAAAATAACTAGTGAATGTATCATAAAATACTGGTTCTGTTTTTTTAAGGTCTTAATATTCATTTATAGCAAGTAATTGATTCTTAGTCTTTTGTCTAGGAAGCAAGTGTTTTGGTCATGTTTGTTCTTTGCTGATAGAAAGTAAATCAGTTTACAGACAAGAGAAACCTTTTAGTTTCTCCCCATTGAAAGACAGTGTTATTTATTTTGGTAATTAAAAAAATGAAATGGAAAGATCTGAATGTACTCTAAAGATGGACTTGGGATATATTGGCAGTTATGACAAGGACACAGAACCAGTGTTCGAAATAGGTTGCTGAAGATATGACTAGGGTGCAATCCAAGTAAATCAGTCTTTGCTGCTTCTGCTTTTTATGGAGCAGTGTCCATCCCTTCAGCATCAGGGCTTTACTTAAAATTTTTCAAGGTGTTTTGAAATTCAGAATACATAGATGCTTCACATTGCCTTTTAGTTGGCTTTGGATATGATCCTTTAGCCTTTGTGTACTTTGGGGACCACAAAAGTTGGGCTAGGCAACAATAATAGCCAATGGACTGCTCTTTGATTGTAGCAATCATTGTTCTTCCATGCTTTTATGCTGTTTTTGAATACTTATTTAAGAAAACCATATTGTTTAGTTGATAAAACTTACTTCAGTCCATTGCACTGTTTTTCTTGGTTTGCTTGTATTGTGATACCATGGGAGAAAAGTGGGAAGTGCATATATAAGGGCTGTTTTACTTTCCCCTCAGTCCACCAAGGTTGGAAGATTTCTTGAAAGATTCTTAGACTCCTTCAGCTTGCCATGCTTAGCCTGGAGCCAGGCTTGCTGCTGCAGGTTGAGCTGCTAACATCGCACGTATTTGGAGGTACGTGGAAAAACGGCTACTACTAATTGTAGTACCTACTTCTGTGTGAGTAGCAACTTCCCCCTCTTCTCTTTCCCATGTGTTATCCTTTTCTCTGCAGAGCTGTTTACTTTGGACAGTCTAGCTAAAATTAAAACAAAATAAACCAAGCCCCTCCCAAGCCCTCCCAAAACACAGTCAAACCTCAATCAAGAAAAAAAAAATCTAAAAGATCAAATTTGTGGGTACCTGATTCTGCAAGATGCCAGGTGGGAGCAGTTGGCTGGAACTTAAGCAGCTGTGTCCACTAGGTCTTGGCAGAAGTACCAGAGGAAGAAAAGTTCTAATAGTTTTAGGCAATAAGAACCTCTGACTTGGTTTTCTGTGCCTAAAACAGTTTGGAAATATTTTCTTTCACAGAAGTTCAGGAGGGGACTTGCTGTAAATGTATGTTACTTTGCTGTTAATGTCCCTCTATTTTTTCACTACAGTTAGTTTTCCTATAAATATGTAACCTTTTAAATATTACTCAACTTTATGGAGAAAGAGTAGAGAAAGTATAGCCTTATACGACCATGTTTTTAGGACCAATCACAGTTTAACCTGCATGTAGGAATTCTGTTGAATAGAATGTTTTCTGTAGTTTTATCTTCTGTAGTTACTTATGTGGGGTTTTTTTAAGAGCCTTCTGAAAGAGAGGACTGTTTATGTGTTTGAAAATTATATATAAATGCATTAAATATATGTGCCTGTGTGTGTGATATAAGGGATGTGTACATTTCAGAAAACACCATGCTGAAAACAGAATAAAGTTGTGGAAATCTCCAAGGCAGATATAGGAGTTTCATTTTTTGAGCCTGATTGTTTCAAAGTCAGCTCCCTATTTTTACTTTTATTTGATGCCCATTGTTAAAGTACTGCAATTTCTGTTTTTATTGGAGAGGGGGAAACCTTTATAGATAATTTTTGAAATATTTCTTTTGTGAATTTAATTGTTTTGTATTTGTTTCCAGGAAATGGCTCTTGAAGTTAAATGAGGCTGGATAAAACACATAAATGAAGCAGAAGCTGCTCTTCATGTGTTAGGGCTATATCACTGCAAGCACTGCTGATCAGCTGGATTTGGTGACTTGTCATAATGAAGAAAATTAGTCTCAAAACAATTCGCAAGTCCTTTAACTTAAATAAAAGTAAAGATGAAAGTGACTTTGTAGTGGTTCAGCAGCCATCACTAAGTGAATTTGGAAAAGATGACTCCTTGTTTGGCAGCTGCTATGGTAAAGATTTGGCGAGCTGTGAAGTCAATAGTGAAGATGAAAAAGGAGGCAAAAATAGATCAAAAAGTGAAAGTTTAATGGGTACATTAAAAAGAAGGCTTTCAGCAAAACAAAAACAGAAAGGCAAAGGCAGCACACCATCTGTAAGCTCTGCAGATGATGACACATTTTCTTCCTCATCTGCTCCAATAACCTTCAAAGATGTGCGAGCTCAAAGACCTCTGAGATCCACTTCCCTCCGTAATCACCATTACAGCCCAACTCCGTGGCCCCTTCGACCTACAAATTCAGAAGAGACTTGCATCAAAATGGAAGTGAAAGTCAAGGCCTTGGTCCATTCCTCTAATCCAAGCCCAGCACTGAATGGTGTTCGAAAGGACTTCCATGACTTGCAGTCAGAAAATGTGTTCCAGGAACAAAACAATGCATTAAAAAATACGGAATCTCAGAACGGGGACTTGCATCTTCATATTGATGAACATGTGCCTGTAGTTATTGGATTAATGCCTCAGGACTACATTCAGTATACTGTGCCTTTAGATGAGGGAATGTATCCTTTGGAAGGATCACGTAGTTACTGTCTGGATAGTTCCTCACCCATGGAAGTTTCGACTGTTTCTTCTCAAGTGGGGGGAAATGCTTTCCATGAAGATGAGAGCCAAGTGGATCAGGATGTAGTCGTTGCACCGGATATCTTTGTGGACCAGACAGTGAATGGTTTGTTGATTGGTACCACAGGAGTCATGTTGCAAAGCCCAAGAGTTAATCATAGCGATGTCCCTCCACTCTCACCTTTGCTACCTCCAATGCAGAATAATCAAATCCAAAGGAACTTCAATGGATTAAATGGCACAGATGCCCATGTGGCTGAAAGTATGCGCTGCCATTTGAATTTTGATCCTAACACTGCCCCAGGAGTTGGAAGAGTTTATGACTCTGTACAGAACAGCGGTCCTATGGTTGTGACAAGTCTCACAGAAGAACTGAAAAAACTTGCAAAACAAGGATGGTACTGGGGCCCCATTACACGCTGGGAGGCAGAGGGAAAATTAGCTAATGTGCCTGATGGCTCGTTTCTCGTTCGAGATAGTTCTGATGATCGTTATCTTTTAAGTTTGAGTTTTCGTTCCCATGGAAAAACTCTTCACACTAGAATTGAACACTCAAATGGTAGGTTTAGTTTTTATGAACAGCCAGATGTGGAGGGACATACATCTATAGTTGACTTAATTGAACATTCAATCAGGGACTCTGAAAATGGAGCTTTCTGCTATTCGAGATCCCGGCTGCCTGGATCTGCAACTTACCCAGTGAGACTGACAAATCCAGTATCCCGGTTTATGCAGGTGCGCTCTTTACAGTACCTGTGTCGTTTTGTAATACGTCAGTACACCAGAATAGACCTGATTCAAAAACTGCCTTTGCCAAACAAAATGAAGGATTATTTACAGGAAAAGCACTACTGAAAGCTTACGGGAATCTTGCATCTTGCACTTTGGGAACAACAACAACAAAAAGAGATTGAACTACAGTTTACAGACTTTCATTATTATCAAAATCTTTTGCTGCCATAAAAATATTTCATTTTTATGTGTAAAAGAAAAGTAATGCATTTGGATTTATGTTTGTTTTGGGGGGTTTTGTGTATTTTGGGAGGCTTTTTTTTCTTGTTTTGTTTTGTTGGAAAGAATGATCTCAAGTTTATTTTTAGAAGTGTGAAATAGCTATCTTTCATCAATGTGCAGATTAATCACAATGTGAATGATCAAATTCTCCTTAATTTCCCCCAAGTCCTTTGCTGCTATCCACTGTGATTTTTATGCATTGAAAGCACATTTCATGTGTATTCAACGATAAGTAAAAGTCAAATGAAACTTGTTGAACGGATTTTTTTTTTTTTTCTTTTAAAACAAACTCTGGAAAAAAATGACCATGGATGAAGAACATATTGGTATTCTAAATTACTGATTTTACATCTAAGTTAAAAACTGTTTCCTAGTGTCATAATTAGACATTTCTATAGACATAAGCCCCAATATATAGACAGAGCTGTGTGATAAGAACATGGTTATGCAGCATATCTTTGGGAAAAAAAAAAAAGCCTTCCTCCTAAGCCTTGTACTGTCTGTACACTCTTGTTTTTGAGAAGGCTGGTTCAGCCTTCTTCTTGTCTCAGTGTTTTGTCCTCTAAAAATGGCCTTTAAAAAAAAGTCTATGAAAGTCAATGTATAGTACCTAGAAGGAAATTGTGGTGTTGGGGTCTTGTAAAATATTACCTTTTATAATCATGCCATCAGTTAAATAAATGAACACCTACCAGGTCCCCTCTTTCTCTCCTTTTCCTTCCCACTTGCTCTTGCAGAGTAAGAGGGAGGGAAGTTTCCTGAATTTGTTGGACTCTAGGAATTGTTATTATGGGAACGTAAATTTATAAGCCATTTTGGGGATGGAGTAAAACTTCTAATAGGATGATTTCTACCATATTTATATTCAAGCTACTTGAAATTTTATCATTTCCATTTTTCTACTTTTTTTTCCACTTCAGAAAGTACAGTAATACACTAATGTCCCTTAGATAATTTTCCCCTTTTTTGTATAACCTTTGGGGAGGAAAAAACAGGACTGATAACTTCCATTTTATATGGAAGATGTTTAAAATGCGTCTCTAAAGCGCTATTCTCCTAGCCTTTCAAATTATTGGGAAGAGGCGTTTGGATATACAGTGACCACAGAAGATGTTTCAGTTTACTGTCATGAAATATGTTTTGACATATGAAATGTTGAATCAATTAAGTAAGTGTTTATGATATCTGTCAAAGATTCTGGCATTTGAAAAGCTTACAGTTATTCTAAACTTCTGTAGGGAAAAATAGACTTTCAGTGGGGAGTACAGGTTCTACACTGTAATATTTTCATCATGCAAGGTTAATCCATGGCATTTTCCTGTTTTGTTTTGGTTTGGTTTTCTTTTCTCTCATGGTTCTATCACTTTTATGAATTACTTGTTAAAGGGGTCATAGCTGGCTTGGGAGGGAGGCCTGCCTCTGCCTTGGTGAGAGGCCCTTCTTTGCCTGCCTCTACTCCCTGGTTTGTATTTTAGAATGTCATATTCCCCATCTCTGGTAGAAGTGGCTAATGAGTAAAGATCACCTTAGAAAAAAAGGTCCGTCTTTGATACATCTTTCTTGTTTGGGTCATTTTCTCCTTATTTAATCTAGCATTTCTGTCCCCTAAAATGAGTCTTTAGAAGTGAATACAGTATTGCTGCAAGGTGGTGCAGTAGCACTACATCTTGGGTTGCCTGAATTGATAGACAAAATTTATATTTTTTTAATTTATTTTTTTGACCATAATGTTTAACTAAAAAATAAAGAAAATTAAAGGTAGATAAAGACTGCCTTTGCTTTTAAGGGAGGGAGAATAAGGATTTCCTCTTTAGTCTGATGAAGTTTTAAACTTAAAAAATAAAATAATCTAGAGCAGTCTATACATGTAATTTGTTGGCTCTGCCATGGAGATATATGTATGAAAGGATGAATTCTGTTTTCTTTTTTTTCCTCTACTGACTTCTCCCCCTACCCAGTCATGTCCCATCCCCCCTCCCCTGAATCAGGATCACTAACTTAATTCAAAAAGGCACAATAACCTATTGTATGGTACAGTGTTCTGATTCTGTCTGTGGGGAGGAAAAAGAAAATAATTTTTATGGATTTCAGATGCATACTTTTGGAAGAAAACCTCTGGCATTTTCTTCACTTTAAAAATTCTTTCCCCATACTAGAGGGCCTATGCATTCTACAGAATCTTTGAAAGATTATAGTGTATTAAATATTTTCTTTGCCATTTAATACCACTATTGAATACATTAAACATATGTTTATACTATGCCACATGCATTAATTTAGCAGTCATTGCATTGAAACCTAAATATTTGAAGCTATAATATCCTGGTCTTATTGCTGAATTGAAAAACGTGCAAGAACACACATGCTAAAATTCTTGCCCATGCCTTTATAAATTTCAGTTGTTCACTCATAAATGATGCTTTTTTAAAAAAAACCTCTCTGTTTCAGCTGTCATTTTTGAATTGCCTTCCTTGCCGTGTCCTTCATCTGTGAACTTAATCAGGTCAAGTTACCTTTGTCATTTCCCCACCCCCCCATAAAGCTACCATGAAAGGAACAGTTAAAAGTGGTTGAGGTCTAGGATGTAGGAACCATAGAGCACTTTGCTTCCAAATGAAAAATAGTGGTGATATTTCTACTAAGCTCAAAATACTTTAAATCAGTAGTAAGTAGACACAAATACTTATTTTTACAGGTTTCTTTAATCAGAACCTCACAGTACTTTTTCATAATGAGGTAACTGGCCAGCCAGAAGGAACCCAGAAAAAGTACTTTGAAAACATTAAAGATACGTACAATTTCTTATTATAAAGATTAACATAAAAGAAACACAGTAACATTTAGTTATGGGTCAGTTTAGAAGTACTCAGAATAACCACAAAAATTGTGTTGAATTCTGCTTCGTGAAAATTAGAGGAACAAAGTGTCCTTGATAAATAAAAGAAAGATGATGGAGGATATTTTGGGGACCTTTGGAAGTAGATACACTAGGAATAAAAGCTAACAGACTATGATCATTATAGAGTAGAAATATGGCTATTTATTCAGCACAACAGTTTAAGGGTTCAAAAGGTATGCTTTTTATGCAATTGAATTGAGGAAAAATGTTTTTGAAAATGAAACTTTAAAATAAAACTCCTTTTTTGAGCATCTGAAATGATTGACATTATTGATAACACTGCTTTACCAATTAGAAGAGTAGAACAACACCTTATATTTGGAAATAATATATTTGCACAATTTCCTCTGTGGTTTTTTGTTTTGTTTTGTAAGCCAGTGTTATAAACAACTGAAAGTGATGTGTATTCTTTCATCTCTTTGAAGGATATAGCACTTACCCTGCTGTTGACGTAGTGAATGCCATCTTTTTATCAAAATGTAATTCTTTCAGAAGGATCAGAAATGCAATTATTAATTAAACTCTTTGTTCTCAGATGAGCTGACTTTGCATTTTGTTAAAGCCAATTTCTGTGAATATTGACTGCTGGGCTAAGTAAAATCTGTGCAGTTTTTGTTTTGATGCATTTCATCTGTGTGAATACTGGAATTATAAATTTAAAACAGCATACCAGCAATATATGGGCTATGATGAGAAGTATTTCTCTGTTACTGAACTTTCAAATTCTGAGCTAAGATATAGATGAATTAATGATTGCCAATTTAATTACTTTAAATCTTTCTATGACTGCAAAGAATAAAAATTACAGGCATTCTTTATAAATAAAAAATGGCCTAGATGGTAGTTCATAATGTGAAAAATATGGCATTGTTGTATCTGGAAAGTGTTCTAAATTCTACACAGATAATGAAAAATTCTAAAGGAATTTTTTATGAATACCTGTTGGGTTAAAGAATTTTTATAGTGATGATGGAGTGCCATGAAGTTAATACTTGCAATCCAGATTGCTGTAGTTTACACTTTTCTCTGTTTCAGACCTGGTGTGCCCTATTTGTACTAAGCACGCCACAGAGTGAATTATCCAAAGTCCATTGATTTTAATGTGTTTTGGTTTGTAAACAAAATTATAGTAATTTCTTGCACATTTTTGAAAAATAATTGTATAAGGATTTATGTATCTGCTTCTGGATACAGTGTGTAAATAAAAATTTCATTCACAAAAAAATTTGTGGAGTCTTCTATACATTAATGATGTTCTAAAACTGAAGAAAATCCTGAGAGACCTTGTAAAATTTGGGTATCTGACTTAAACATTTAAATTTTAATGGTTACCATTTAAACTATACTGTATTTTTTAACCCTTGCTAGTTGACCTTCAGAATATTTCTGTATACCAGTTATTTTAATTTCTAGCTTTCAAAACAAAACAAATAAATTTGCCAGGATAGAACTAGAATATGATTTTTGAAGGGTCTGCATAAATACTGTATTAGGATAAGTTTTTGATAATTTTAGTTGGGCTTTTTCCATTAAAAATTTACAGAATTTGTAACAAAAGTCTCCATTTAATCCAGATGTACCTCAAAGGTAATATATTGTCTCTTGCCTTACATGCAGCCAAATAGTTCTTACGTAGCTCCAAAATAAAAATTTAGGTATTGTATTGATTGTCATATATTCACTTGATGCTGTTCTAGATAAAAAGAGAGTGAAATTTTAAAGCCTGGGAAGTCACACAAATACAACAGAAGATCAAAGATAAGGAGTGTCTATCTTACAAAAGATATGCGCAATTGTTCACATGTTTTCATGTAGTTCAGACTTGGATCACTACTCAAATTCAAGTGAATACCAGCAGCTGCTTAGGTCTTGGTTATAACCAGGTGTGGTAGTGGTGGTGTTTGTTTGGTTTGGGTTGGCTTTTTAAACAAACAAACTAAAAGCCCAGCCTTGGTAGCAAGTAATTAGTGTTCATGTTGTCCACAGTGGTATGTACTTTTCTGTTTATTCTGTAACTTAGGTCCTCAAACAATAACCAGGACGAATTCATAGCTTTTGCTGTTTAAGAGAAAAGCCCATTCTCCTACTTCCTGCTGCTGGGGCTGGTATTGCTGTATGCTCAGTACATTGTGTGGTTGTTCCCCTGGTACGTGGGGGATCTTGCACGGGTTTTGCTACTAGGTCTGCATGATGTTCTTCTCTATGTTCTATTCACGCCAGAAATTTGGTGAAAAATAAACGTACCCTCAAATGTTTCCATGGTAAGTGGTGAAAGGTGAGAAGTAATTTTTCAGCCACCTGTGAAATTGCATGATCCAGACAGAGCTGTATTTTTTATGCAGTCAAGACGCCTACAGTACTATTTCTACCCCACATTCAATCTTCATAGTTGTGGTAGAAGAGAAAGAATGAGACACTGCCTGATGCAAAAATCTTGCTGAATGTCTAATAATACAACCCTGGGACCAAAGCAGGGCTTGGCAGCCAGGGACTGAATTAAATCACCTTCTGCAATTAAGACCTCAAAACTTAAAAAGCTGCAAGATCTAGTGGAAGTCCTTGCTACTTAGGAAACCGTATTTTGTTACTTTCCCCCAGCATATGCAATTTGCTTGCAGTCAATTCTTTTTTGTTTGTTTGTTTGTTTGTTTCTCCTTTTTAAAGGCTAAGATTCAGCCAATTTTGGCGTCTTTTGCACCATTAGTATGCACTTTGATTTTTTTCTGGTAAGGTAGTAACTACTGCTTTCTGTCAATGCCATGTGAAGTAGGAATAGGATATTGTAGGGAGTGGAGACCAATGGCTATTCGTTAGGCTTTGAGGAATGACTTAGAAATAGGAGTTGTTCTGCCTCAGAGCAGATTCTTAGTTCAACTTCATAGAATGGCTTGGAGTTGGAAGGGACTTAAAAGATTATCTAGTTCAACCCCCTTGCCATGGGCAGGGACACCTTCCACTAGACCAGTTTGCTCAGAGCCCCATCCAACATGGCCTTGAACACTGCCAGGGATGGGACATCCACAACTTCTCTGGGCAACTTGTTCCAGTGCCTCACCACTCTCAAAGGAAAAAAAATTTCCTAATAGCTAATCTAAACCTACTTTTCTTGAGTTTAAAGCCATTCCTCTTCATCCTGTCACTACACGCCCTAGTAAAAAGTCTCCCACCTTTCTCTTAGGTTCCCTTCAGGTACTGGAAGGGCAAAATTAGGTCAGCCTTCTCAGGCTGACCAATCCCAATTTTCTTATTCTTTCCTCATAGGAGAGATGCTCCAGCCCTTCACAAAATAGGTAGGGCGTCTATTATCTTGTGATCATCATTGTATCTATGTCTTAATTCACATGGCTTTTCAGTTTTACACCTTTCAGCTAAGAAAGAAAGGAAAACACTACTTGAATGTCTTAAATTGCCACTGGATACTTCTGTCTTTGACCACGCCACATCAACCAAGGGGCTATCTGGGCTGAAGAGATTTTTGGCAGTGTTGCTTTCCAACAAAATACCTCCCCTTTTCTTCTGTCCCAGCTCTCTGCTTCGATTAGGAGAGAGCAGCTATATTGTACAGTTTCTGGTTGGAGTTTTTGTTTGTCAAAAGGTTTTCTGTGTCCACTACTACAAGCTCAAGTTTCCTCTGAAAAGCATACTTTACTTTCTTGCAGAGCACTTTTCTTCCTTGGTTGTCTGCCCTGTACCACTCCAAGAAGAAAATAAATCTGTGAATGTTTTAGCTTTCCTCAAACCTGATCTTTTCTGAAGAAAAACTCCTTCAGGTTTAAACGGTCCTATTTTGAACTAATGGAAAAGTTACCTGAACTGTTTTAGTCAAGCAGTGTTTTCTGTCAGTCTTATGATGCTGAAATCTCTAAAAGTCTCAGTTTCAAGGCTTCATTGTGCAACAAATTCAAGATACTCTGTAGTTCTCATGAGCATGAAGTTTGGAAATGCAGTGTTCTGAGAAACTCCTGTCTTGCTTGGCTATAGTGAAGGTAGGAAATAACAAAGCACAGGCCCATGGCAGACTGTTTCCTTTTTGTCACTCATCTGTGAGAATTGATAAATTTAAAGTTTTCTAACTTCACCTTATGTTTTCTTTCTCTTCATATACCTTTTCAGTTTCAGTGGATAAATCCAAATTTAAAAATTATCGAATGATGGAAATTGTTACTATTGCTGTATTTTCAGGGAGAATTTTTTTTGTCTGATTACAGGCTGTTACATAAAATTCAATATTGACATCATTAACATCTTCATACCAGTTAACTGTTCATCAAAGAATCATGTGTGGGTTAATATAGTACTGAAAGTGAAGATAACCTCACTGTCATCTTTTGGTACTTAATTTACTGTATATCCAAGTTTCTTATGAAGATAATTTATTGCTTAGTATAAAAGCCATAGCCTCTCATAATTAGATCATTACCTTTTTTCCAAGAGTGGTATTTGGGAAAAAGAAATTTCCTTACATGTAAAAAAAAAAAAAATTGGCGCAGTCAAATCTTTAAATGAACATCAGCCTCAATAAATTTTCAGGTTTAATTAATTTTAAATGGAATCCTAGGACAGTTTCCTATGCATAGCCAAGAAGCAGAATGTTAGCCTGAAAGGCTTGTTTCAGAAACAGTAATTGCTGTTGTAATCTTTAAAGATTAATTGTCTCAAAATCCAGTAATGTATGAATTTATTACATTATTCTAATATAATAAAAGGTTTTCCAACTGTAATACATACAAGAAAGAACTAAATATTACTTTCACTGAGGTTATCCTACTGTACTGCTGAGATGATCTGGTAGCTTCCTAAGATCTGCTAACATCATTGTTTAATGGCAAAAACACGTCTGTCTCAAGAGAATGAAGCAATCCCTGCCTCCAGCCACCCCGAAATCCCAAATCCTTTATTTTATACGTGACTGCCATGCACAGCTGTGAATGTAAAAGGATTGTGAAGGAACTACAACAAAATTAATAAACTCTTCATATTTGTTCAAATATAGCTAATTAGTTCAGTGGCATTTATCACTTACAAATAGATCAGTGCTCAATAGAAGTCCTTGGGTGTAGTTGTTTAATACACAAATGATGGTGTCATTTAAAAGAGATATATTCTGAAAATAGAAGCAATTTTAATGACCCTGAGAAAAGCATACAACATACATAAAATTTTTTTCAAGTAATGTTTCAGTTAATTAGTTATGCTTCCAAGATCCAGTTTCAATTTCGGTCGAGACAGACTTTAAGATGTCACGCCTCCTAGGTAATACCCAAATTACTTGGTGACTTTATATAAATTTACTTGTATCAAAATTAAACTTGTGGTGGGACTTAAGAGGGTTTTTAGTGGAGATGTAGAATTTTTTCCATTGTTGTCAGCTCTGCTGCTTCAGAAATGTTAAAGATACATTTTGCACAGGCTGAGACAGGGAACTGCTTAGTTTCATAGAGATTAGCTTTTCTTAAAATTTAAATAATCTGTTCAGTCATTGGAAGGTCATTGTCCTTGTAAAACTAAATATTTTATAGTATAGAATATGTGATGTACAATGCAATGCAAGGGAACAAAATAGTTACAAAAATAATAGCTTTGAGCTCCTAAAATAAAACTTTGAAGAAAAGTTTTTATAATTTGCTTTTAAAACAGAGATTGTAGTGTTATATATTTTTGTTTTCTGTCATATAATACAGGTTTTAAGAAGATCTACTTGAAGATTAACAGTGTTTTAAAATTATAATTTTCTTTAAAATAAGGAAGGAGAATTATGCCTTACAATGCTGACACTTCTTCATACTCATACCTATCTACCTACCTACCTTAGGGCATAACCATTGTGTAGAGACAGCAGTTTTCTTCAGCATTGTGACTCAGTTCTGTCACTTCTCCTCCCCACACTTCATGCAGCCTGATCATTTACAGCTCAATCTCTCCTGTAGCTTTAATCACTTGTTTTGGTGCCATTTCCCCCAGCTGCCCTTGCAGCATCTCTGACGTGCTCGCTGTGTGGGATATTCCTATTCAAACCTGCAATGTGATTTAAAGGTAACCTCTATCCCTTCATATGGTGGAGAGGAGGAAGAGCAACACAAACATCATACATTTGACTGGCATTGTCCATGCTGTCAGCTGCTCCAGGGTTTGTGCAGCCCTGGGAAGAGGCTCTAGGCAAGGCCGCTGGCTTAAATCCTTGTCTAGTTTCAGAACGTGGTAATGGTTGTTGCTTGACAACCTGAAGGAAGTTATCCTAAAGTTAGAACAGATGAACTATTAGCTTCTAGAAGTCTCTGTAGAAAACTTCCACATATATTAATGCTTAAGGCTTTTAGCAGTCTAAGACAAGCATTTTCCAGAGTTGTCATAACAAGAATAAGAATAATATATAAGAGAAATGAGCTTCCATTTGGCACTGATGATGCTAATCACACTTTACCTGCCCTGAGTTATGACCTGCATCTACTCGGGGTTGCCTCAACCAGCCCACTGTGGATGTAATGTGCAGGTTGCTGGCCAAGGACAAAGGAATTATTTCAGGTGGCTGACGAACTGTGTGTGTGAACTGGGGTCAATGATTCATTGTCTTTCCCAAAACAAGATCTAAGGGGGAAAAGGGAAAGTAGGAGGAAGAGGTTCAAAAGAAAGAAGAGGAATATGTGCTTCATACAGCCAGTCTTGAGGTGTGAAGCTTGTTTTCATGGGTCTTTTTAGATGCTAAGAATGTGTGTGGGCAAGAACACAGTAAGTTCATATGGTAGAAATACTTGTGTAGTTCTGCTAAATGCAGTGATGGCACAGGATGGCTAGGAGGGCATCTGAAGGGCAGATTGTTTATGCGAGGCAAGACTAAATCCCTGTAATGTAGTGTTAAGCTTTACCCAAGATGTCTCCAACTCCTCTAGTAGTGTTTCTTCTCTTTTTTACTGTTTTTTTTTTACTTTTACTTCCTATGCGGGTCATCTTTTCCAGAATTGGGTTCTAATTGGACAAACATAATGTTGAGCTGTGAGGGTCTGTAGTCTGATTCTACACCTGTGCTTATGTTTTTACCTTGGGTGAGAAATTGTAAATCTTGAAATACTGTCTAATAATTCTTGTTTCTATATTTTGAGGTTAGTAGGTATTTTAAGGATGAGTACCTTCTTGATCACTGTGGAAAGGGTCACTTTTTAAAATTTAAGGTAACATTAAACAGAACAGTAAATAATTTGGCCTTTGGAAGGCAAAGGATTGTCCCCAATTGTGGCATCTAACAGATTTTTCGTGAAGCTCTTCTTTACTTTTTTACTGCAAAGCCAGTGTTAAAATTAATTCAAGATCTGCTTCAGATTCATTCTAGCACTGAAAGCTTTGAAAAATATCACATCCGAGAGAGACACTTTATTTGAACCAACATAGAATTTGTGTAGTATAAATATTTCAGCACACAAGAAGAACAAGAGCAAATCTGAAATTATGTTCTTTCTCCTGTGTTTGCCAAAGCAATGCTTCATAAGCATATTTAACTGCACAGAAAATGATAGAAATCTCTATCAGTATCAGAAGAAAATCTGACCTGCTTATCCTTAAAGTTGATTTGAAACATAACGACATATTTATTTCATGTATTTTAATTCTTGCATTGGAAGTTGGTTTGTTTGTTTTAATTTGCTGAGGTGATGAAATAGCTAGGGGGAAATGAAAATAAGGGGGGGGGAATGAAGAAAACATCTTTCATCCTTCTATTTTTATATGCAAGTAAAAAAGAGAAGAAATACTCCTAGAGGGGTTGGAGATGTTTTGGGTAGAGATTAACACTACAGGGATTTAGTCTTTTTTTTTCAGTGTGTGCGTGGCTGAGTTTGATCATGCTGCCCCTGTACATGGTGTCTAAACGTCATAATTTGGCACCTGTATATATTTCTTCTCAAAGGCATTTTGCAGCTTGCTTTCAGAGAATTTCAGAGATTATATTTTCAAAGACCCATCAGAAAACAGTTCTGTGGTTTTGGTTCTTACTCTTCTCTTAAAGATTATATTGCTGTAGAAGAAAAATAGTGAAGTCCAAGATTTTTGTCCTGAATAGTCTTGGAAAAGATCAAATGCTCAGCTAATGAATGGATTAGTGCTTTTTCTCATTGCTTTATGATTCTCAGATATTTCCCAATGGAAATATATAAATAGATTTTGATAACGAACAAAGGGAAGACATATTTTATTCTGAAAGTACTAATGCTGAAGGGCATGTCAAATACTGCAGGGCTTTTTTTCTCGAGGAGAGAAACTGAAAACCACCAAGGATTTTCACCAAAGATTTTTTTTTAAAGTGATGGGAAGTAATTAAAAGTAGTCAGTGCATAATGAGTGATTTCCAAATTCAAAAAGGGTATTAGAAAAATCTGAAGCACTGGGAGGTATAAGAATAAGTCTGGAGTCTCATGCATGCAGAGCCAAAAATGCCTATGCATCACCTGTTCCATTTCAAGGTCAAGGAAACTGAAAATGTTCCGTATTTGGAACTGAGCTAGTCAATAGTACTGCAAGAAAAAAAATCAGGAATCTTTCATATAATAAAAGAAGTAATTTTTATTCCTTTTTTTTTCTAATCTCAAGTTCTAATTTGAGAGGGCGGATATTGTGAAAATGTGGCAATTGACTGAAATTCTTGCCTTTCTCTAGGAATCTGTTGGGACCAGATGCTCATGCTTTTGCTAGAAGGTGATAGTGTTTCATTTTAAACACAAATTATTTTGCAGAGCTGTGGAATTACAAAAGAAATTAAGGATGAGCACAAATTTTTTCTCCTTAGAAGACCTTTTACAAGTTTCAAATCTTGGACTTACAAACACATATTAAATAATCATGATGCTGTTGGCATGCATCTTGGGAAGATGTCAAGAAGTAAAACCTTTTGTATATATAGAGAGGTGATATATTATTAAAATCTCATCTATCCTTAGTAGTAAGATAGTGTAGTATTATATCCTCATATATTCTTAATAGTAATGCATGCTTTATTGTGGAACTATATCTGAACACCTTTTGAGCCAGACTGAAGCTTATGCATGCCTCACACCGATCCTACTTGAATTTTTTTTTTTCAAACCTACTATTTATTTTCTTAGGCACACAGTAATATTAATACAGAAAATATTTTATTACCTCATAAAATCCACCTTGCAGTTCTCTTAAATCCAGTTATTTACAAGCTTAAAGAAGGAAAGTTTAAAAATCAGGACAGAAAAAGAGGTTAATTTTCTTCTCTTTAGTGAACTACTGTACTGTTTTTCTCTCAGCTTTCAAGAAATATTACAACAAACAGTGGGTCTCTGTTTTCTAGTGGAGAGTTTAATGTAGGTACCAACGGCTACTTATGTCTTTCATTTTTTAAAAATTGGATACAGCGTTGTTCATTTCTACAACTTGTCCCTCTGAGGTGGTGCAAGAAGAGGAAAACTCTTCTGAACTTTTCTCTTTCTGTGCAAAAATGGTTGTATGACACAATCAAGGATCTACCAGGAAAAAGGGGAGAAGATATCTCTTCTTCATCAGACCATAATTTGCCTAAGCTTATCTGTAGAAAAAAACCCAAACCAAACCCAACAACCCAACAAGTGACAAGGTTCCACATTTTTCTCCCTTTGTGTGTAGCTATATGTCTGTTTTTAAATCTCAATGCTAATTTTGGCTGAGCTGACACATATGTAACCTTGCACCAGTTGTTTAATTTCCCTGAGTGTCTGTAAGCTTGGCAGAACAACCAGACAAGAACATAAGACCCCTGGATAAAACAGATGGGAAAGGGAAATAAATTTTACACGAAGCACTATGTTTTGAGATGAGTTATTTGAGGGGAGGATGTGAAGCAAGCAATGGGCTGGGTGAGACTCCAAAGAGATCACCTAAACTATCCAAGTAAGTCAATCTACTCAAAGGAATAATCCCACTGAGTTTTTGACCTGAAATGCAATCTGTCCATCCATTTTTGTGCATGTATGGTTGTGCACATTCATGTCTGTGTGGGAGAGGATGCTGGAGAAGTTCAGACAGGTCAAAGGAGCATTTAAGACCTTGTGATTACAATTGTGAATTACTCTCATGCCATCATAAGCAACATGATAACATGCAGACAAATGTTTACTTTGCATGGACATTTCTGTAATCACCTGTGTGTATGAATAGCTTGAAAGCAAAAAAATAGCTTAAAAGTAAAATATAGTAGATTTCTGCATTGCATGTATTAATGAAGTGTTACTTGAATTTAAATAACAAGACTCAGGGCAAGAAACTGCATCTGGAGAAGGAAGCCGAGTAGCTTACTACTGAAGTTAAAGATTTGGCTAAATGATATGAAATGGATCTTGCTTAAAAGATGACTCCTGGAACTCTGTAAACTAGTAAAGTTTTTCTGGTTTTCCTTGTAAACTAAATTACTGAATAAGTATCTTCTGGGCCTGTGTTTCTTACTACGACTTAAGGAAAAAAAATTATTAATGAATTAATGACTGGTGACTGAGGCATGCTCTTATTTTTTTGCAGTCTATAAACACAATTAAAAGAAATTTGAACCAAAAATATAGTCAAGTAGTTCCACTTGATCTTTCTGGCTAGAAAATCAGGAGCAATTAATATAATGACAAATGTTCTTATGACAAACTACAAGTTGATTTAGCAAGACAGTGTAAGCTGAGAAACATTGATGGGGCACTGCAGAGTTCAGAGGCTGTTGTTAGTCAGAATTTTGGGGACAATTACATTTCTGTGAGTGTCAATAGTACTTCATCTGTGTGTTCTATTCAAGGGAGAAATTTGTTCAGCCACAGTCATCAAACCATAATGGAAATACTTCTAAGAAATTATTCAAACCAAATTTTTGTGCCAACTTAACGAAAGTGCTAATTTGTCAGACGGTATGAGAAACGACTTGTGTCTGTCTTGTGAGGGTTTTGGTTTTTTTTAATAATATTCCAATGCCAATAGATATTGACTTGTTTAAGGGGACCTGAATTTGCTAAGAACTTTAAATATCAAACTACTCTTATCTTTGTATTGCTAGGCTTACTTGTCTCTTAGGTTCTGTCAACTGTGATTTCTCTAAGTACATTGATAATAATTTTAGTGATGTTGTGGAGGTGAAAAGAAAAGTAATAAACAATGTACTCAGTTGCGTATTTTGAAGTATGAAATTTATGTCTATCATTTTAGCTTTTCCAGATTGCTGAATAGAAAAAATTAAAAGTGGTCAAACCCCAAAAAATTATGAGACAATCTTGTTCCTAATTAGATGTTTCAAAGTTTCTGATGATACAGTCATTAAAGGAAAAATGGTTTAGAAATTTGTAGCTGATTTCATTACTTCACCATGTTGTAAATTTTGTGTGTTCTTGGAAAGCAATATGGAAAGAATTCATGTTCTGTTCTCATTGAAATCAAAAGTGTGTTGCCTTCAGAGGTGTTAGAATATCACTGAGTATTTTTTCAGATTTCACAGTACAGCCTACTTTATTTTTTTTATGTAATTTAGCAGCTGGAATATGTCTGCAAAGAGGCAGTATCTATGTGCAGGTACTTGGAAGGATTGTCAGATCACTATTGATCAGTAGATACATGGAATCACTCTTTCCATTTGAAACTAAAGTATTCATGCATAATGTCCTCCAATGGATGTCAATAATCTATGTGTCTATGGAGTGCTCTATACAGCTTTTGCAGTGTACCAAGAGAAATCTCTGTTCAACAGCATGTCATGACTTTATTTATATATCTAGATGTTTATTTTATTAAAGAAACACAATCAAAAATTACAGCTCTGTCTCCTGGTTCTTTGAGAAAAATGATGCAAGGATTCTTTCAATCCTAGGAGAAGTTACACACCAGTGGGCCTGCTTTGTGGAGCCGCCTGGCAGTTGGCCAAGTGCCGATTCCACAGGCTAAGATGTTAAAGATAAAATGTTTTAAAAGCAAAACCTTTCACTTAATCTTGGGTGCTCTTTGGAGGAAATTAGGGACATACTTAAAATAAATTTTCAAAGTATTCTAAGCATACTTTGTCTGGGTTTTGCTACTGACACTTGGATTTGGTGTAGCCAATATCCAAGGGGTATCTCTGAATTCCCAAAAAGAAGGTTGAACAGGTTTCTCCGGAGAGGCAAAGGTGCTGTGGGGTGTGCATCTCCTTCATTCACCTCCGGGTGAAAGAGGTGACCCAAAGCCTTGGGGCTGGTCACTATGGAAGGTAGTTGTTAGGGGAAGGAATATTTGTATAACCATCATTTCACTATAATAAAGAATTAATTAGATAATCACTTCAATTTTAGTAATACTGTTAGAATGCTAGCAATTTAAAAATCTTGATATAATTATCTTTTTCAAGTATTGTAGAGCCTGACAGCAGTGTATAATTACCAGTTAGTAGAAAGGGAAGAACAAGAGTATCCAGTTAAATATATTAAGGAAGACCACAGGTTCATAGAATAGTTTGGGTTGGAAGCACGATCTAGTCCAACTGCCCTGCAATGAGCAGGAACATCTTCAACTAGATCAGGTTCCTCAGAACCCCATCCAACCTGACCTTGAATGTTGCCAAGGATGAGGAATTCACTCTTGGAAACCTGCTCCAGTGTTTCACCACCCTCACTGTAAAAAACAATCTTCATTATATCTAATCTAAACTGACATTCCTTCAATTTAAAACCATTACCCCATGTGCTATCACAAGAGGCCCTGCTAAAAAGTTTGTCTTTCTAATACTCCTCCTTAAGGTACTGGAAAGTGCTGTAAGGTGTTCTCAAAGCCTTCTCTTCTCTGGGCTGAACAACCCCAGCTCTCTCAGCCTGTCTTCATAAGACAGGTGCTCCAGTCCTCTGATAAATTTTGTGGACTCCTCTAAACACGCTGCAACAGTTTCATGTCTTTGTTGTGCTGACAGCTCCACGATAGATGTTTTTACTAGCATGATTGGATTTCGTTGATATATACTCAGTATATTGCCATTTGTTGTTTCCTTGTGAGAATGTGATAGCAGTACCTCCCCCATTTGACTTACTCATTTTGCAGCTTTCAAATGAGCAGAGTCAGGCATGCTCATTTCTTTACATTAGCTGAGTTGTGAGTTTTCAGAAGGATTAATATATACTCCTTCAGCTTTCACGCCTTTGTGCTGTCCCGAGACTCATAAAGCAAGAGGGATTGATAGCTTCAGCATTTTACTCATGTAACATGGAGAAATCATTTGGAAAAGTGATTTATGGGGTTGCAGTGATATGGTTCATAAAGGATAATGCCTTTCTACTTAGAATTCACATTCTATTATATAGGAAAGGCTTTGGCATTTGAAAGAAAAGTCAGCTGTGGTATCATCAATTTATAACAGGCTATTTGAATGTGAAATAGAGGGAAACACCCCATCAAACATTTTATTCCTGGGAATGTTAGCTTCCCTGATAGTTAATTAGTCATGGAGGGTGCCATTTGACAATTAGCCATAGATTTGTGATTGTGATAAAGAATGGTTGAAAGAGAAAATGAGAGAGACACTAACTTATACAGCATTTCTGTATGTGTATGAGAGGTAATTTATTCAAGGACAAGCCCTTAATTCTTCTGTCTTTGACATGTTAAGATGACACAAAATGGGAAGGTTGAGACAGGCTTACCTAGCTTATTCCCACTTCAATATTCAGCAGCAATAATGAGATTAGAATATATTTTCTTGTTATCAGCTGATCCGATACTTTTCAATACACAGCAGAATGAAAGCTATTATAGTGGTCCCCAGATATTTGAGTCTATTCCCATTCCTCTTTCATCTTCCACAATTTTTATTGCTAGTTCTGATTTAAATCACAGCTCAGTTCTTTGCTCTCAGTTTAAAACCAGATCCTAACCATCAGCCTGGCTGTTTGTTGATTTTGGGAGCTACTCTGCCTGTGGCTACTGCTCCTTGCCTAGTGATCACAGGAAGCAACCAAGAACCTGCTGATGCAGCAATAACACAAGTAGTGCTCTCTGGGGAAAAAAATTTTTTTTTTTGAAAGTACACAAACATAACTGAAAAAACATAGTTTTGCTACTGCACTGGCATGGGCTGTGGAAGGAAGAGAAGTATCATCAGGCAGGAAGTTGGTTGAAATGAAAGAGGGATTTTTTGATTATTTAAATGAAATATGTCAGTTCTTCGTACTCTGTGCACAGAAGCAGAATAACAGGCTTAGAGGACACACCTAAATCATTGTGAAGAGTAATTGGGACCAGCCCCTGAATTAAGCAGCTGAACAAGCCAACGCCTCTCTTGCTACGTACAAGGAAAAATCAGACTAAAACTTCCTTTATATCAAAGAGAAGATTAGCCTTGTCTTCTTAATCCTTCTTCCCTTAATTATTTACTTCTCTGAATGTTGGTGGGGTGAAGTATGGGACTATTCTGACTATCATCACAATATGGAAAAGGTTTGTCGTCACAGAACAAACTTCTGTGTATTCTTAAATTGTCCCTATAAATTTTAGGGGAAAATGTGACTATATGCAAATATCAAAATGTGGGAGAAACAAAGGAAGTAAGAACTGTGGCACAGTCTTTTAAGGAGGGGTATGAAGTTAGGACAGTAGCTGTTTGACTTGATGGGGTTCAAATCTGGAAGGGGGCACAGAAGGTAACTCAGCAGAATTGATTCTCATTTAAGAAATGCCATTTTTACTTTTTGGATCACTTTTCCCAGATGTTTTCATAATCACTAAATTTATGTGGTTTGCTCTCTTTCTCTAAAGTTCTTAATGAAAACATCAAATTAAATAGAACCTTAATAATGACCTTATTGGTAGCCTGCAGTGATTGTGTACATAAAATCTTCAAATCCAGACTGGTTCATAATTATTCATTACAATTCTTAACTGCATTCATCAGAGACTGTGGTTAGTGTTTCTTAAGGGCCTCAGGCTTTATTCACAGGGAATATGGAAAGGTAAGAAAACTGCAAAACCAGAAGAAAAGTAGTTACTATGAATTATTTTAGCTTTGTTTGCTGCTACTACATTTTTTTCTAAGCAAAGAAGATAAACTACAAGAAAGACGAGTGCTTCAGTTCCACCTCTTTCGAGTATTGCTTCCATAGCTGCATTTTTTGCTCTTTCTTCCCTTTACCTCCTCTTACCTGTCCCTTCAACCAGTAGTAAGTGCTGTCATAAACCTGTCTCCTGTTATTGGTGACATGAGAAGAACAGCATATGTCTTTATGTGACAGGAGTCTTGTGGTTATAGCAAACCACTATCTTTTTTATAAAAAGCATATTTTTTTAATGCTTTATCTTTGTATTAGTAACTGCAGTGATATTCAGTACTCTGCAAAATGACTTATTTCTTTCAGTTACTTTCAGAGTTGCCTCAAACCTGTGGTATCCAGACCTTGGGGTCACTGAGTCCTTGTCTGTGCTACATGATGTACCACAGCTGTGAATTTCCTTACGAGTAATACGAGCTGTGAAATGATCTAAATGTGTAAGGATTTGCAGCATTGAGATCAAATTTATAATTTGCTTTTGGATGAAAATGTTGTTGCTCAGTTTGGATCCCTGGGATGCAAAGGTCAGAGGAGATGAAGGCTCTGGGAGGTGAAGGCAGTTCTCTGCCACTCTTGTGCCTGTGAGCTTGAAAACCAAATCTCCTTTGAGAACCAGTTGTAATTAACACTGTTTTCTGGGTAATGGAGGATTTTGCTGCCCAAGAGAAAAGCACAGATAATACAAACCTATGTAAATGAAGTCTAGAAATAAGGGATCTGTGCAAAGGCCACACAGCCTACTGTCATGTACAGAAAATGTTACTGCTTTCAGTCCTGAGATGATTTGTGGTAAAATTAGCCTGAATCACTGAGAATGTCTGTTTCTGGAGATTTAAACATGGGCAGGTTTCCACTGCAGCAAGGTGGATCTGAGAGACGTTCTATGATTTTTCAAGCATGTGACATGATGGCATTACTGGAAGCCAGTAAAAATCCTGAAAGTGTCCAGAGTCCTCAAATCCCATATGGAAGAAGAAGGGGACATATCTGAGGAAACCAAACAGGTAGAAGTAGCCTTTTGTCTTCTGAATTAAGGAGAAAATAATGACATTTCATTGTAAGCATGGCCTCATAATTGAAAGCAGGATCTTGTCTGGAAGGTTTAAGGAAGTTAAACCATTTGAAAGCTCTAGTCCCATGCTTTAGGACACTTTTTGAGTCTTAAACTTACAAACAAAATGTCCATGCACGAAAATTAACAACTAAGTGCTCAGAAAAATTCAAAAGAAACCTCCTAATCTTTCATACAAAAAATGATGCTGATCAGGGTGCTATCTTTAGGTGTCCTCCAACAAAGAATTCATTTTCAAGTGCTTTCTTTTCAGGCCTATTGTGTTATGGGTTACTGAGCCTAAATTTTGAATTACAAAATAAGTCACCTATTAATTACTTCTGTGAAACATGTTGCACACAGTTCCTGTTTAATCATGGAGCCTTAAGACAAGAGATATTTATGCATCTGGTGAGAAGGCCTAGAGATAATAGCCATTTTTTTGATTTCATGAGCAATTGATAGAAAAACCTGGAATTTATTTTTTTAATTTAAAATATATCTAAGGTAATAACACAGCTAACTTTTTTGTGTGTACTTAGCTAAAGGTTATTTTACTAAAAAAATATTTTTATCCTCTGTTTTTTTCCTCTCCTACAATTATTCTTTGGAAACCTTACTTATAGAAGGAAATATACAGCTCAGAATATTATATGCCTGACACCCAGTCAGTGGAATTTCACAATGGTGCCCCAGATGGATAGTGCCATACTAATCCTTTTATATTTTATATTTAAATGGAGACCTCAAATTCAGCCCACTCCTTTTAAGTTAAATTTTACTCCTATAACTAAATCTTTAAAAGATTAGCCTCTCTGAAAAATTAGCTGTTACATTTTTCAGCATATGTCTTAACATAAACTCTGCTGACATAAATTTGCATAAAGGATGCTACCTCAGCAGAGGGGCAGAAAGCAGATGGTGTAAAAGTTCTGGCTATATTTTCAGGAATTTTGAATCTGGCATGTAGTTTTATCTGAAAAACAGCGTGGAAGAGGAGAAGAAATTCAGAACATAAAAATATTTTATGTCATTCTTCTCCAAATGAAATTTTTCACCATCTTCTTTTGAAATAGTTTGGTACTATTTTGAAAAGAGGGTGTATAGCACATTCAATGAAATGTTTAGGGAGGTATTCTTTTTCCCATCATGCTGAATGAATGAGGATGAACACACACTTTGGACTGATGTGAAATGAAATGGAGTCATCAATAGTATTCATTATTGATGAATAATGATTACTCTCGCTGTACAAGTAATTGGTATTTTCAGAAAGCTTCTGACCAAGTTATTTGGTAATCAAGAGCAGAATTCAGACAGTGGTAACTTCCTTTGCTACCCCTTCTTTCAATTTCTTTGGATGACCCCTTCAGAATTACTGAGTTTTGTTTTGAAGGTTACTAACACAGAGGAATAATAATTGATGTAGCCATATCTCTCTTATTTGCTATATATTGTCATGGCTCTTTACAAGTACTTCATTGCTCTGTGTCTTTACAGGATCTACCTTGGATATAATGGTCTTCATATTAGTTGCTGTATCTACTAATTACGTGTTGTAGAGCTTGCAAAACTGTTATCATTGATAACCTCTCTCTTTCAATATTCATATAGACAGAGTATGTTTTCTATGTTCTTCACACATTTTGAGTATTTGATATTTAGAATACGACCTGTCTCATTTCAGCTATCGGTTCTCTATTTTCCAGGGGCAAAAGAAAGTTTTAGAATCTTCTAGGATTCATGGGCTCATTTATCTACACGGTTCACTGCTACACCTATTCTCATACTTTTATTTATATTGCAATAAAGTCAGTAATTGTCACTGAAAAGGCAGAGATAGAGTAGTAATGGATCACTAATTCTGTGGCTTTCATGCCATTAAACTGTGTGTAACTAAGCAGCGCAGAGAGTTAGGGGTGGAGTAGAACCTGGCACATATTCAGGAAAATGCATTTCCCTTTTCAAAGTGAAATGTTGGATGGCTTCACTCGTACTATTGGTGACAGGCCCCACCTAGCTGATGGGAGCACTGCAAGCCCTGCACCATCAGGGGAAGAGCTGGGGTGTGGAGGAAGTTGGTTTGGAGATTTGTCAATGCCTCGATCTAAATACCCTATGAAATAACTGACACAGTACTTGACTAAGAAACAATGGTAACACTTTATATTTTCCACCAAGTATCTCAAACCTCTTGCAAATACCATTAGACTCAAGTGTTCACTAATAAGAATAAATAGCATTTAATAAAAGTGGAACATGCAGTGAAAGAAGTAATCCTATTTTCTATTATTAAGTCATTTTCTGGATTTCTCTCTGAAGTTGTGATAGCATTTTTGCATAGATTTTAACCAGGTAAATGGCTCAAGAGAGCCTTGGTTAATATTATGTAGGAAATCTACTGCAAAACTGGGAACAGAACCCAGATCAGAAGTCACCATGCTTTTGACTACTAGGGAGACGATAACAGCTTGCAGAAAGGTTCACTGCTTCAGCTGTGTCTAGTTTTGTAGAATGAATGGTGTGGCATCACATGAATGATTAGTGTGGGTCTCGTCATTCTTGGATGATTCATTCCCTCACACAGCTGGGGAATTGGACTGTCCAGCAGCTCCTGCCCTGGGACAGCCTGTGCCAATGCGGTCATACACTCTCACCAGTCACAGGCAGGGAAAGAGCCATAATTGCTCATTTTTTCTTTTAGGCATGTCTTTCTGGTCCTAGAGGGATCGATGGCACAAAGTCCATCTGACAGCTGCTTACTGGTCATGTCCTTTGGGGGTCAGTTCTGAGGCCGATTCTGTGTAATATGGTCTTAATGAACTGAATGATGAGGCAGAGAAGATATTTGCTGTGCTCTCATCAGATGACAGTGGGCAGGGCTGCTCTTCAAAAGGATCTTTGTGGGCTGGAACAATGCAGGTACTGCGAGAAGTCAAACACTACCAGGTACAGTCCTGCATGTGGGATTGAATAATCCCATGCACTGGTACAGTGTGCAGATGACTAGCTGGAGGAAAGGCCCTGGGAATCATGGTGAACAACAAACTGACCATCAGCCAGCACTGTGTCTTTATACTGAAGAAGGCTGGTTGCACCCTGGGCTATATTAGCATGACTGCAGCCAGCAAACCAAGTGAAGTGTCTCCTTTTCCATGTTTGGTGCTTGTGAAATCGATTCTGAAGTACTGCATCCCATTTTGGACTCACCAGAGAGATGCTCAAGGGTCTGGAGCACAAGGTGTATAAGGAAAAGCTGAGAGGATTAGGCTTGAACAAATCCAGCTTTGAGCTGAAAGCTTGGAGAAGAAAAGACTGAGATACAATACTGTTATTGCTGTCCAGAGCTGCCTGGTGGGAGACTGTATAGAGGATGGAGTGAGACTCCTCTTGGAGACACACGGTTTTGAGACGAGAGGCATGAGTTGGTAGGTGAGAATTTTCTTCTAGATGTGATGATTGTCAGATATTCTTTTATGTAAGAAATATAGATATTTATTTGTAATCTTGAGGATGGTCAGGCACCAGAACAAGCTGCCCAAAGCATCTTTGGAAATTCCATTATTTAAGAGATTGATTCAGTTAGACAAGAACAGGAGCGACCTACTTGAAGTGGACCTCTTTAGAGCAGGAAGTTGAACTAGATGACCTTGAGAGGTCCCTTCCAGCCTGACTGATTCTGTGACTCTTTCTAGGTTTGTGTAGTTTGATGTCATGAACACCACTGTACCATTACAAGTTTTGCCACAGCATGTTAGAAGCTGCTTATCCTGTAAGTTATTGGTTTGAACCTTTAAAATGAGAATTACATGGTAACTGAGCATTTATGACCAAAGAGTACAGCTCTATTTTCTGCAAGGCTGTCAGACCTTTGGTGGGTATTTTAAATTACAGTACATTGAAGAAAAAAATTGAAAAAACAAATTATTGATTATACTGTAGAGCTGGCTGATGGCAGATGACACCAATCCTGTTTGCTTTCCTCCCTTCCTGATGTCATTTGGACTATATCAGCTTTCATTACAGGAGTTCCTATTTTTACAGTTATGACGACTTTCCTGCAAGGTTTCTCATGCTTGTTTGATTCTGTCCTCTTGAACAGATGAAATGACCTCAGTGCCCCAAAGCACATCATTCTTCTGTTCACATCAGTGGATTTTCTTCCTGTCTCCACCCATTCATGGTTTTGTGGCTGTCTTCTATAAATGACTGGCTTTGTGGTACTCACTGCAGGATGCTGCAGCTTCCCAGCTTCATTTGTCATTTGCGTTCAAGATATATAAAGCAGGCTACACTTCAAATCTTGCAGTTTAACACTTGTACCTGCCACTTCCTAGTCCTCTGACTGTGAATCACATATATTGAAAATAAATCATTGCACATTTGGGTTTCTTCATTGTTTCAAAAATGTTTGATCTGTGTTATCACAGCAGACACAGCTCTGCCCTTATGAGACAGGAAGCAAGAAATATTAAACAAATGAGAGAGACAAAAGTAGCAGCTCCACTGAGGCAGCAGGGCACTTAGCAGCAGAAACTGCAGGATGGACTAACAGGCTCACTATATTCATCAAGTACCTGATAGGTTAATGCCCAACTCCCCAGCGCATGAGAGGTGTGTCTGTATGAACTGGCACAATCCATTCACATGTATCCAAGTCCAAACAGAAGAGTCGTCTGTGAAAACACGTTCCAACCGTGCTCATGCCACAGAGAATGAGGCTGAAAGCAACCAGTGGGAAAGTAAAGTCTTTTGAATGTTTTGCAGTTTATTTCTGACTTCCCCGTAGTTGGCAAAATTAAAATTTCTTCTTGAGTTATATTTAATATTGTCACAGTACAATAAAGCCAGGCTGAGGTTTAGGTAGGTGTCCTTGGACTACTGCTGTGGGTTTGTCTAGGCTGGGAGAGCAATGATTTACACTGCGGTTGGTAAATGGTGCATTGATGGGTAACAACATGATAGCTTGGGGGTAGATAACCTTAGGATTGGCTAGAAGAAAATAGCGCTGAAGCTAGAGTCATACTTAGTGTGGTGACACACTTTTTAAGTACAACCTATATTTTCATCCAATAAGGGTAGTAAATGAAAGTAGAAAACCTGCAAATCTGTTCAGTGTGGCAATACAGCACCAGGACTGTGTATAGGATTAGGAGAAGGGTGTGTCCTTTCTTTGTTCTATTATGCAAACCAGACAATACATTCGGTAATTCAATCTAATCAGACTTTCACAATCAGGTGCTGGCATAGAACTATAGCAAATATTTCCTGAATCCTTAGCCAGCCACATTTACAGCAATGGGGAAAAAATACAACGTGGTAACCCCTTCACTGCCTGTGTCCATCACATAAGAGCCAGCTGTCCTATGGACTCACTTTGATCTGATAGGCCATAGTTACCTACCATAGCAGGAGAGAAATTGCTGCTTATATTTTTACTTCTGTCAAGGTTTCTCCACAGCCTCCCAGGAGCAGGTCTGTTCCCACACTGCAGCCTGGTGAGATCCACCCTAGGTCACCATCAGAGCCTTTTGAATGTTCCTTTTTAAGGTTCGTTGATAATGGGTCTTCCTCTGGGAGCCATAAGGATGTTTATTAGGCATTTGTGGGTACCTGATCTGTCTTATTGTCAGCTGCAAATCAGTCTTCTAAATTACAAGTGAATCAAGGCTTTTAGCAAATGTATTCAAAAATTAACTGAAGATTCATGCGAGTTTTCTACAACTGCTAGAAATACCATCCAATAATGTAATATCACAGCTTTGCAGAACAGGCTGTTAAAATGCCATGGTATGAGCAGAGACAAATTAATTAATAAATGAACAAAAACCCTTGCATTGTAGAAAGAGCTACTAATGTTAAAAACACTCTCAAAAATGTAACTGTGAAATGTAACAGGATTGATTGATTCACTTTTTAAGTGATTAAAGACAACATTCAGGAACACAAAGAAAATTCATATTTCAATGAATGACAGAGATTACAGTATCTGTGCAAGGAATGATCAGAACAGCAAAATGGTCCCTGCGCCAGAGCCTTTAAACAGCAGAGGTCAAAAGTTTTCATGACTGTTACAGGAAAAAAATCGATTTCAGAAATTAAATTCTGGATGCAGCTATGTATGCATGCCATCTTAAAATGGATTCAGCTTCCTAGGAAGGTCTTTACTACCCTCAAATCACTCAGAGATGTAAATTTACTACCATTCCCTAGTCCTGCTTTTCTATTCCTGAGAGATTCCCAGTCCCAGCTGCTTCCCTCAACACTTTTTTGATGACTGGAGCCAGTTAAAGGGGAGAAACAATATTCATGACCCTCTGCAATTAAAAAGATCTCAGGTTTCTGACATTAAATCTAAAATTCTTGCAGGAAAGTGTGTGTGGGTGTGCAGCCTAGAGATTAAATGAAATAATTCTTGCCAGCTTCTGTTGAGCAAATTAAAGTAATAAATACATTTAATTAAATGAATATGTTCAAGGATATTAACTACTTACAGAAACTATATTGAAAAAAGCAAGTTAAATTCATTATTGGAAATACTTCTATATTTTCTTTTTATTCTTGGTGAAAAACTAGCAACAATAAGGACCAAAAAAAGATTTAGGATGATACTTCCAGTCCTTGACTGCTGGGAAAAATTCTCCATTAACTTCAAGAGCATTTAATCAGAGAGCAATTTATGCCATTTTTGTCCTCAGTTGCAATTTTTCTTAATTTTCAGTTTCAGCATGTCTCTTCTGGGTGAACATCTTGTCGATTTTCACCAGTTTAGCCATGGCACTAAAGCTGTGGGAGCCCCTGCTGCTTAGAGGCAGCCTGAACTGGTGGTTGAGGACATTGTTTCACACTTGAGAACACTCTTTATATAACTGTTCCTTGCTGCCTCTGGCAAGGTAGAGCCATGAGGAATAAAACTCTTCATATATTGCAAGTGGTTTTTATCCTCTTAAATATCCAGATGTGATGGGCGAATAAGATACCAGAATTCGGGTTAGATTTAGCAAGTTGGAGGAGGAGGAAATTTGCATTAGAATAGGTATAACTTAGGTGTAGTGTCCTGAAGCTGTCAGAGAGTCAAGGGAAAGTTCTTTGATTCAAAAATCAAAGAGCACTCCTTACAAGACCATCATGTGTGAACAGCAGTTCAAGCTAAAGAGGCTACCTTCTAGGTAAGATGTGCTGATCCTGCTGTGGAATTCTGTGTTGTTTGCAAGGTCTGGCAGTTAATACTGGTACAAGTTTTCCCACTGTTTCATTTTCTCTTCATTTCTGTAAGGGTCTTCAGGTTTCACAAATATGATCTTTCCCTCTTTAATTCTTTTTCATTCTTTATTTTGGAAATCTAAAATGTTCCCTAATTATTTAATTAGGCTCACATTAATAATTTCAATTGCAAACTTCTCACAATATGTCTTAATTTTTTTTTGTTCTGGCAGACAGTCAAGGATTGTGCTCCTCAGTCATTAAGACTAACTACCAAACCTGGTTCTAATCAGAAGGATCTAAAAGTACTTCTGAGACTGGGGCTACACAGACATACTGACTCCTTGTTTTCATGAGAATGAATTAAATGTCAGAATCTGGAGGGGTCTGTAGTGCACAGGCATGACTGGGGAAGTGTGTATGAACCTAAATGTGGCCTCCTATACCACACTGCTCACAACGGAGGTCCCGGTCAAGATTGTCTTGGACTGGTTTGTTTGGGCTTTTTTGGGGGTGGTGGTGGGTGCGTTTCTGTTTGTTTGGCTGTTTTTTTGGTTTTGATGGTTTTGGGCTTTTTTTTAACAAAAGTTTCTCTTTCAGGTTTACTGACTTAGTTTTCTCAAGGTATCCTTCTCTTATTTTTCTCTAAGGCAGCTATGACTAACTCATGTGGGCTGGATCAGGATGATCTTGTGATTTGTAAGTATGTTCAGTGATCTGGCTGCACCTGTGTCAGAGTTTATTAGTGTAGATCCAGCAGATAATTGCTGTCTAGATTTTTAGTTTAGAAAGCAGAATGAAATTAATGAGTCTTGCTGCTTTCACCCTGCTTTAGAGATAAAAAGGTTCTAACAAACTGGATGAAGTCCATACAATTTTTTGCTTAAGATGGCCAGAAATGTATGTGGTACTAACCAGGTAAGGACAATTATCCTTGTTGCCGTGTCACTTGCATATCACTGTGTCTTGGGGTGACTTGATGTTGTATTCCCTATCACTGCACTATGCCCAAATGGGACTATTGAAGGGTGAGTGGGTCTTGCTGATCAGCCCTTGGCTCTCCAGCTCACGGATTCCACTTTCGTTTCATCCCTACGATTCGACAGGAACCGTCGGTGAAAAGAACGTAGTGTGTGTCTAGCTTTGGCCTGTGTGCAAATCTGAAGTAAGTAATGGATATTTTGAACCAAACCACTACACACTGTTATGCATATATCCAGCTCTAGAAGAAATAATCAGATAAATACATATAGATATGCACCCTGGAAACAAAATGATGTAACTTACTATTTAATTTAATACAACTGCACAATGAATTGTTTGCATCTAGAATAAAAGAGTTCTAGTTTATTTTACTTTTAGTTGAATTACAGAAATAATATCACTTATGCTTTTATTTCATCTTACAAACTTAAAAAGAAAATCAAATGAACAGAATATTGAATAAATAGAAACTTACCTGTTTGAGATGGAACAGAGATATAAGTGGGAAAAACTGGTAGGCTAAGACAAGCAGCCTAAAGAGATGGTGAATTGCATCCTTCCTTAGCAGGAAGTATGTGTACATATTGACAAACAGAAATGTGATAAAGGGATCTGGTTCAAATTCCTTTTCTCTATGAGATGGAGCAAGAGAAATGATGGTTACAGTCAGGCCTACTACATATGGAGAGTTTGTTCTCTCTTTTTGTTTTGCAGTTGTCCCCTTTACCTGCGCAAGAGTGCTACAGAAGTGCACAGAGCATACGTTTTATACATGGCAATGTATTGGAATGAGAAAAAAGGGCGGATTTGAATTTCTGGATTTCCTCATGTGTGGATGCATAGAACTACATTATTCTGTTGATGCTCAGTATATATTTTCACTGTTCCCAATCCAGATTACACTGAGGAGGTGCCAGCATTATTAATGTTGACATTATCAGTACTACTCCACACAGCATTGCAAACCCTGAATGCTTTTGCTTCCGTGAAGCATCCCTTTCTTCCCTTTTCTTCACCACCAATTGCTGCTGGAGCAGCAGCATAGAGGAAGGAATTGTGTTTGTCCTCTTCTTGGTCATCCCACTCCTATGCCTTCTTAAGAAAATCCTGGAGCACGGTGGAGCAGAACTACAGCATATGTGGGGCTATTTGGAGCCTGCAAATCTCACTGTGGGACTGGGCAAGGAAAAGGACTGTGACAGGGTAAGAGGTCCCAAAACCCTTAAGCAGTAAAGGAGACAATTTGTAGCTCATTTAATTCCTGACTAATGGGGAAGGGCAGGTTGGAAGAGGAGAGGAAGAAAGGTGAAAGACCTATGTTTTCACAAATATCAGCTGTGAAAAGATGTGTAAGGTATCATTATACTTTTCTGTTATCAGTATTACGGGAAATAAGTGTGATTTTGCCCATCAATACATCTTAGTCACAGACTATGCTCAGTTTTGGTGCATACAGTGTACATACATTCTTTATCCTTCTGCATATAAGAAGTAACAGATTTCATTACTCGTTCCCATCCAGCTCACTGCCACCAAAATTTTGTGACTGTTTTTCAAGCAGACTGATATGATGACTGAGCTGTCAATAGCAAGTTCCCAGTTACTGATGGTCTCTCTGGGCTCAGTTCAATCAGTTCAATTGACTTTAGACAAGAAAAACAGTCTGATACAAATCTATATGAATATGACATGCATACAATAATATGATACAGGCACCAGTATGTAATGGTAGCATTAGAAAAGCAGGATATTTTAGATACAGCTTTAGAGCCCTAAGTTCTCTTTCCATAGGAAGCTACAAACCTGCAGAAAACCAGTCCAATCTGACTTGAATGCCTTTCATTCTTAAAAGCAGCTGTCAAGGAAGTCCCGATAGGGACTTTAGTTCCACAAGACTTACGGAACTGGACTCTTTCTTCATACAGTGAAGTGGCCAGATATTCTTGCAAGTGCGTGATTGTAACCTTCAGGATCTGACCTATAGACTATAAATGTCAGATCCAAACTTTATTGCAGCAGGGAAGAGAAATGACTTCAATATTTTAAAAAGGCTTCTTAGTGAACCCCATCTGCTGCTAGCAAATCATGATAAAAATGACCAGAATGCTAGTCTGCTTCCACACACCCAGATAATTCAGATCATATATATTCATATAAACCTCATGCCAATTATTAGTAAATCCTACCTATCTCTCTCTCCTTTCCCCAGGAAAGTACTGCTCCCTTTTCAGCAGGTGGTGTACCAAGTGGAACAGGGTAGATGACAAAGCAGTATACCCTAAACCACTGTAGTACTCTCTTCACCTCTCTCTGAAGGGGCTTGTATACAATTCGAATTTTGGCCAGCTGCAGGTCCTTGCATAGCTTTGAAGCAGCTTTTTCTTGTAAATAATCCCATTTTTAGTTCTTTCTCTACTCTAGCACCAGGCTGGAGAGCTAATCCACAGCTCAGTTGTGAGCCCTGCTTTCACAGTAACATGTGGTGCTCATTCAATTTCAATGGACAGTTTCCATGTTTGCTAGGTGAGAGCTTTAGTTTGCAGTTAGAAGTTTAAAGTTATTTTTCTCTCCTCTTTTCAAGAAGCTATGTAAATTGGCCAAATCATGAGGACTTGCTAGTTCCAGTGTCAAGTCAGTGGCTCCAAAGACTACAAATACCAACTGAAAACAGCATTGCAGCAGCAAAGATAAGTGACTCTAATACTTTAAGAAAAATAGGACATAGATAACTTTTTTGAATGCCAAGGAAAAGATCTTAATGGTAGAACCAGAAAAAAACCATCTTGTCCTCTTTCACCAATAAATTTTGTTTTGAAATATTTATCTTTTCCTGAACTGCACACTAATGTACAAGCTTCAAAATCACACTGGTGATTAGATAGGCATTATTTAGATATTTCATAGTCATTTTACCATTTGATTTTTGTGGATGATCTTTCATGTTAGCAGTAAAACAATATCTTAACTTTGTCTCTTTCAGTTACATCAGTTTAGGTTTTGACCTAATTTTAGTATTGAACAGCTTCCAAAACTAAAATTGCTGGGAGAAATAAAGCTTTATTTTTCATTTCCCCCCCCCCCCCCAAACTGTTTCTGCATTTTTCTTCCTCCTCTGTACATCCTACTCACCAAGAGCCCAAAACTAATAAAAGACCTTATTTTTTCAGTTGACTGCATAAATGTAAATGGGAATTTATGAGAAACAGTGCTAAAGGCATTATAGTATATCAGCGCTTAAGAAATTTCTGAGCCACTATTTACATAGCATCCTTGTTCTCCTAAATGCAAATGTATAGAATATTTCAATTTTTTTTTTTTTCAGGATTTCGCTGGCCAAATTTGACCAAACATGTCTGGTCTGTTGTGTTTTGCGATGATGTTCTAATCTGAACCTGAAGTTTTCACACAGAAAAATCAGATGAGGACACAGGTATCAGACAAAACAGTTCTGTTGGTTTGCCATCAGCACCCCCTCGCGGTGAAATATATTATTTTCTTATCAGAAGTCATTTGATGGATTTGCTCGCACGGAGTAGAAGATCAAAGTTCTGGTAATGCCTTATAACATACACAATCTGTGAAAAAGCAATATTTGCAGGTCCTGCATGCTAAATTTTAGAAATTAATTTTGGCATGAAAAAGATGAGGGGAGGAATAACCCCCCCATTTCTTGAATCTAGAATGCTTGTAGCAAAATTTAAATATAAAGATGGGAAGTTTTTCATTCTCAGACATGAAGCCTTTATTATTACTATTTTTTTCCTGGCATTGAAGCTGAACTTTACATACAAAAGAAGGGGTTATACCTAAAATCTGTGTTGAACGTGATCTTTTTCAAAAGCATGTTGCTGCTGTACATTTATATTTTACTTCATTTAAATTTTAAAATAATTAAACATTATGTCTAAAGCAATTGATAATTAAATCTTGTTAGAAAACACATAAAAGCACTTAAGAAGCAGACTTCTTTGATTCAAGTGGCTAAATTCCACTGTTTTTCACTGATATTCAGGCTTCTCTGCTGAAACTAGTTACTTTTAATCAGAATAGATTTCTATATTGAAAGTAGACAGTACATGCTTAAAGCTTCAATGTAATTTAGGCAGACCAAAATCATAACCAGTTAGTAAGAAACTCTCGTTTGTTAATCTGACCAAGTGAAGATATTAAAAGTAAGATGATTCTATTAATTAAGGGAAATGAAGCTACAACACTTAAGTTTCTATTGGTGCTGCATATGTCATATTATGGTTTTGAAGGGTGTAAACAACCAACCATTTCTCTTTTTCTCTCCACTAAAAGACCTGTGGTTATGTGTATCAGCTTTGATGGCCACCAGAGTACCTGTGTTCCCTGACACATCGATTTTCATGTATGTGATGGTTTTGTAGACTTCCCACAGAGAATTAGGGTAAAAGCTACTAGTTTCAGTGTCCTGTGAAGTCTCATATCTGACATATGGTAAATCTCAAAAGAGCAGTCAAACATCAGCAAGGGTGTACCCTGCAGTCTCATAGTCTCAAAGTTCTGCATTTCTCACCTCACTCCATGTGTTTTCCTTCTCTACTTACTATAAGAAAACTGTTTTAAACATTATCAAAGTGATGGGCAGGGTTGAAATGGTCTGTATAAGAGGTTCCAGACTAGTGTAGAAGTGTAGAAGTAGTACTGTAGTAGTAGTGTAGTGTAGAATAGACTGAATTTACAAATTCAGTGTTTCTGGTTCTGTGTTTGGGATTCTGAGCAGCTCCTGCTTCTTTCCTCTTTGCTGACATCTCTTCTGGGAACAAAATATTCAAATTTTGTCAGCTTCAGTACAGTGTGGCACACTTAAACACCTTCTGACAATTTGGAGTTGAGCAGATGCCAACCCCTACTACTAACATCTATTTCTGGGTTAAGATGGATTGACAACCTTATTTAGTGCTGTTACCATTATTTGAATATCTTCTAAAGATGTTTTTATTTCCCTTTTTATTAGTAGTAGATCAAACCTACCAGCCCTAAAGTAGTCAAGAAGGCATTACAGAGCATATATAACCACTATCAAAAATGGGGGCAGATGTCACTAAAGAGTTAATGAAGAAAAGGCATGAAATGGGGAGGAGGAATTTGTATTACAACTTTTCACAAGTATCTCATCTGTTGGTTGATTAATACTGCACAACCTACTAAAAGATTGGCTATATCTCATATTTCTTTTACGTTGCACAGCACAAAGCAGACTCAGTTTGTCATGTTTAGCCTTCACTCCCCTTTTAGTCACCTAGCACTACCAATCGTTGTATCAGGAATGTTAGATGCTACATCCCAACCTCTCTCATTTTAGTCTTGTATTGCGGTCCATGAATCAGTCTATCCCTTTTTTTTGTGTGTGTGATGATATAATTTCCTTTCCATGTCTTCCTGTCTTCCATAAGTTTAATGCTCACTGGGTAAAGAAGTGTTTTACTTGTTTTCAGTAAGTTTCCTACTAATGTTTCAACAAGAACTACCTAGTTCTCTAATTGCAAGATTTTGTGAATAGCAGTTTTGTCTTCAGATTTTCCCCTGCCTTCATGATTCCTTAAGACCTCTTTAGCCTCATAGTGAAGACTCACAGCCTTTCACATCTCTTCTCACAAAGCAGGTCTTTATCTCCTTTGATTGTCTAGTTGCCCTTCTCTGCACCTTCTCTAGTTCCATCTCCTTCCTCAGATGCAGAAACCAGAACTAGGCATAGCAGTCCCAATGTGGACATGGAAAAAATTCTTAAAATGGCACAGTGATGTCCTGCTCTGAACACTTTTCTCTTGATGTCCAATATTTTATTGGCTTTTTTAGGCTATTGCTGTACAATGATTTCAGATAACTTCAAGTGATGAGTTCAAAATCATCCTAAATTACAACTGAGTTTTTATGAATGCAGCATTGTGTATGCAAGATTTAGGATAGTTTTTCCTTATTGCACATTTTCTGTGAACTCATCTGCCACCTTTTTACCCACTTAGAAAGTTTGTCAAGACTTTTTGGCATTCTGGGCCAGTGACTTGGCTTTGGGCCATCTCCAAGAGTGGAACTTGCTTCAGGCTTGCAGGTTTCACAGTACAGCAGTTTCTTCAGATCATTGATAAAGAAAGCTGAATGAAGCTGTAACCAGCATAATTCCCTGGGAAACTTGAGAGGAGCTGACTCCTCTTTATCCTGAGAAGTGTTCATTAAGCCTTGTGTTTTGATTCATATTAAGCTGTGAAATATTTTTCCCCCTCCAGTCCTGTGTTAACTGTTTTATTTAATGGTAGAATTCTGTTTAAAAATCTCTTAGAAGGAGTCTGCTTGATTTCTTTTATCCACATATCTATTTGATACACTCTGAGAACTCCAGAAGGCCAAGAAGCCAGTGTTTCCTGGCAATAAGTCCATGTTGGCTGCACTGTTCCGCTTGGAACACCGACTGCCCCCGTTACAGTGATTTGACCTTGGCTGGGTGCCAGGAGCCCTCTAAGCTGCTCTGTCACTCCTCTTCCCAGTGGGACAGGGGAGAGAATAAGATGGAGAACAACCAGTGGATTGAGATAAGGCAGTTTATTAAAGCAAAAGAAAGAAACAAGCATGTCCGTTTCTCGCGCTTTCACGTGTCGGAGGAAAATAACTTTAAGGGATGGGACTATGCAACTACACGAATTTATTGTTTAAAATAACAAACCCATCAGTCAAGGCGTGAGATTTTACAACATCTCCGAGTAATGGTGACTTAGTCACAAGATTTAGAGTTACATTGTAATTTATAACTTTCTAATCCAATAGATGCTTAAAACGACACTTTGTTTTAGATTAATGACCTATCACCTGTGGCACTTCTCACTGCAATGCAGCTGTGTCTTTACCAATAACTTCTCATGTCACGTACACACAGTTGTCTCTCTTATACCATCTACATTCTTAACTTAAACTATATAAAATCACACTATTTTATTCTAAAACTCTTCACCAAAACACCCAGTGTACAATTTTACTTATAATGATAGGAACACAAGTTTGTAATCCTTTTGCTTAAAGTGCACAAATCTCTGTCAATTAAGCCAGACCTAGTCTCTTCCAGGGTTGTAAATCAAAGCCTCCTTCAATTGCAGGAGTTTCTACTCCTCTGTCTCCCACACAAGCAAAAGTTTGTGCATGCATAGGCAAAGGGAAAAGTTGATCTCTACTTCCCATCAGTGAGCGATGTTTGGACACTTCCCAGGAAGTAGGGCCTCAGCACACATAGTGGTTGCGCAGAAGACAAACACTGAAGAATAACAAATGCTCCCCCATTCCTCCTCCCTCCCTTAGCTTTTATATCTGAGCTGACATTACATGGCATGGAATATCCTGTTGGTTAATTTGGGTCAGCTGGCCTGGCTGTGTGCCCTCCCAGGATCTTGCCCACTCCCAGTCCCTTGATGGGAGGAAGGAATATTAGAGGGACAGCACTGCTCAGCTGTAGCCAAAACGCTGGTGTGTTATCAATACCCTTCCAGCTACCAATTCGAAGCACAGCACTGTGAGGGCTGCTAAGGGAAAAATTAACTTTACCTCAGTCAGACCCAATACACCTCTGTTCTGCTTTTCTCTGCCAGTTTTGTTGTTTGGGATGGGTGCACTGACATGGTGAACTCATACAGGTGGTCTTCAATGTCTCTGATGAGCTACCCGTTGACACACCTCAGCTGGCCTGATGCTTCCACCTTTGCTGTTTTCAAATGTTTTATTCATTCTCACACAGTTTTGTGGTTGCCATTCAGGAGTAGTTACAGATATGGCTTCTAGGCCACTTTTCCCATTCATCCCACTCTACCTGCATAGCTCTGGCTTCTGCAAAGCCACTTCTCTTCCACTCAATTTGGCTATGCAGTGAGTGAGGGGCCTCTGCAATGCTGCTTTCCACAGCCTCTCTCCTCTTTGGAGTCTGCAGGAAGTGTCAGTGCAGCGGGTGCCCTTTTGGTTATTATGTGAGTCTGTCATGTGGTGATGTACTGTGGTGTACTTTTCTTTCCAGAAGAATTCACTGGGCCATCAGTGCAGCCCAGTTGCAATGTATAGGGGTAGTGGTGCAGTGACTGGTTTCACCCTTCTCTGGATACCAGCTGTGGTATTGGCTTCAGGGAACCAACACAAGCACTTGAACTGTCCCTGGTACTTCAGGTTCGGCCTGAACGCCTCCATAGGAAGTAAGTATCAATTTCTCTTGGGAAATGAGATCAGATGTGCTGGGGCAGTGCACCCAAACTGTGTGATCAATATGGGAGCTGTTATTCCAGAGAGACAATTTGCCATACCTCGTTTACTGTTTACCAGTGCAGAGCTTGAGGGCTTACATACTGATCTTCACTTAATATAGCTGTAATGGTGCACAGAGTACTTCCTTCATATCTTCCAAAAAATGAAGGGGAAATATTAATTTGCTCAGGAATAAAGAACTCTTGACAGTGTGACTTTGACAGGTGCTGCTAGAGAAGAATGAGCCAATCTGGGAAAAGCAGCACATGAAAACAGTAAGACAGAAGGACATCTCAAAATACGTCAGTTATCATTCTTTATTACTTTTGATTGACAGTGACTAAAAGAAGCTCATAGCTCTGAGCAAGAAAACAGTAGAGTGATGTCTGCCATATTTCAGAAGGCAGACTATTGTAATTTTCTGAGGTGTGGAAGGAGGAAATCCAAATGTTGTTGCTTTCTGTATCTAACACCAATTTCTCTTTTGAATTGAAATTACCTACAAGATTTTAAATTTTGTCTAGCTGTCTCACCTAAAGAGGTGAGAACTACATTGAGAATAGTTGTTTCTCACTGAATGCTGGTTATATCAGAATTAAGCACCTGCTACTCAGGCAGAAGAAGAATAAAAAAGCTATCAAAACAGGGCAGAAGAGAGAAAATGCAAGCCTAAAGTTAAAATTTTTTAAAAAAGAAAGAAGTTGTTCCTGTATTCCTTTTCCAAAACATCTGAAATCAGGAAAATGAAAATTGCTGTAAATTCAGGTAGTGGTATGGTGAAGGAATATATCTCACATCTAGGTGTTGTCTAGTGTTTGACTCTTTGCCATAGCCAGGTGACAGCTAGACTTCTCAGCTTATTCTCAGGCAACTGTGAAAAAGGAAACAAGATTTGCATTACTTCCCATCACCGTTACCTTCATTTTCCCATGCTGTACTGCTTCATGTGCTGCCATGCAAAGAATAATTGTGGGCATCCTAGAACAGAATTGGATTTTTAATTTGGGTTTTGTTTTGATGCAGCTGTGAAGAGCTACTTCCACCAGACTGTCCTGTGAAAAACCACATCTCTCCATCTGGTTGCCAAACAGGAAATAAAGCAAAACAAACCCCAAACACTGGTTTAGATTAGTTTGCTTTGAACTGGATTTAAAATTGCTTTATCTTGCTGAATAAACCCTTGTATTTATTTCATGCAAAATATTCCATGCTAATCTAAGAATTTTATTTTGCTGCCTTCATGTCCAAGGAATTGACTTACTTCAGCATGATCTCAGATACAATGCAGAGAGGTAAAAATACAGAGCATTAGAACCCTTGCTTCCATAGTTGGCAAATGGCAGAGAAGATTTTAAAGCTTCTTTGTGGAAAAAGCTCCTAAGAAGCACTAGTACCTACCCTTTTCTCTTATTTTACTTACATGTTCTTATCCATGGTATTTCTCAAATTAATTCCAAAATGTTTGCTATATTAGCCCATCAAATTTGTTTGCTTTGTAAATTATTTAAAATTGTGCCAGTTCTACATTAACAGTAATAGGTTACCCTTTTTTGTGGCTGCACCTGGTGGCTTTCTAAAAATATCTGATTTTAAGCCAGTTCTAGGTCTATACATTGATGTCAAACACGTTATTACATTTCTTCCCCATTTCTCAATTAACGAAATCTTTCTCCTAACAAAGAAATGATAGCAGAATGCAGTAAATTTTATGCCTTCTAATTAAGTGGACCTCTCAAGGGTCTAATTTCCTGCAAAATTAAAAACCGCATTTGTGTGAATACAGTGAAAGAAGGTCAGCAGCAGGAAGTGAAAACATTTTATTTCACAGTACTTCATACCATGGACATTTCTGCATTTCCCTACAATGTGGTTTAAGACTCTCCAGTGGAGATGAGATTCAGCTGGGGTTCCCCTGTGTAAGGAATAATTCAGATGCTACATCTTTCAGCCAGAAGATGATTTCCACCAACCTTAAATGAAACCCTCAAAAAATGTGCTCAACTAAAACCATTCTTCGAATTTCCAAATAACTCTGAAATAACCACAGCTTCATTCTTCAACAAGTGTTGTTCCTTCCCTTGAACCCAGTTAAACCACATGTTGAAGTCATGGCTTCAGGCATGAAGAACTTTAAAAAACCCCTCCTCTGGGTGATGCCAGCACAAACTTTTTCTCTGTACCAGGATTATTTGCCTTACTCCAGAGGTACCATGTTAGTTGCACTTACTCATGAAAACTGTAGGACTTGCAACTTATAGATGCAACTTTCAACTACATTGAACTCTGAAGACTCAACACTCTCCTCTTCTCCTGTAACACAAAGTAGGTTCAAAGGCCCTTAGTCTGTCACAAGGAAGCCTGGGGCTCATGGTAAATGGGGGCTGTGGAGGAGCCACATGGTTCCCTGACATTGCAAGGGAACCCTCAGTCACTTTTAGTCTAAGCAAACTCTCAGTTTCTTTAAGTTCTCAAGTCAAACTTTCATAAAACTTTTCAAACTTGTTCTTATCATAAAGTGAAAAAGCAATATAGAGCAATGTTTGTATCAGTAGCAGTATTTCATCAGAAGAGTGCCACTGGTAATATGATGGACAGAGGAATATACAAAGTGTCTTTTAGCAAGGGGTGATTGTAGTTTGTTAAAATCCTTATTGAATATTTTAAAATAATGCTGTTACTGCAGGCAAATTCAAATTGAGAACTTTACTTGGAAACACAGGAAATTGAGCTGGTAAACCGATGGGTTTTAGCTCTGTCATGAATGTGCTCCAACCTCAAATTTTGAATTTAAATCAATGTAACCTTAACCTGCAGAAACAGAAAACTGTAAGGAACAAGCACTGTACCAACTTTGAAAGTAGGACAGGAACTAAATGTAGAATTCAGCATGATACGATGTTTCTTAAAGGTAAAATTGTGGTCATGCTGAGATGTGTGATTGACAGTGGAAAATATATTTGGACTACTCAAAGATCAATTTTAATTGGAATTTAGGTCAGATGTAGGAAAGTAACTTTTAGTAACCAAAAATTTATGCCTGAAACTGACTCAAAATAATGATCAAAATCACAGGATTCAAAGGCCTAAGGTGACCTTAGAAAGTCTTACAATCCATTTGACTACTCTTAGGCAGGATTAACTATAGCTAACCCACTTTTGATATGTCTAACCTAAACCTTCAGTGTCAGAAAACGAAGTTTGCCATAACTAACTACCTTCCAAATATTATTATTCTTAACTTTAGAAAGCTATGACATTCCTTCCTTTCCTTATTTGAAACTGAAATGTACTTGTTCTGTCCTTTCCAGATATGGAGAATAATTCTTCCCATTTCTTTGCAGTTACTTGATTAAGAATTCAAGAATCAGCTTTCTCCTCTTTCCCTCAACAAATCTGAACAATTTCAATTTATTATCTTTGTTTTCTTACAAGAAGTGCTTTCCAGACCATGCTGTTAGACTTCTTTCAATGCATTTATATTTTTATAGCAGTTGCATACTTTGAACCCAGTAGCTCAGGAGAGGTTGGTTTATTCATGAATACAACAGAAACTTTACTACCTGTGTATTTTTTTGTTGTTGTTGTTGTTAAGAGATTGGTATTCCTTATATTTAGATATACTGCATGTTAAAATCACCCATTACTCTGGGTTCTTGTTTTCCTAGATATGGCCTCTGCTGTAACTTGTACAGCTCTCATCTGGTTTGTATATGAAGCTGTTGTGCTACACTTGAGTCAGGCAACCTACAGAAACTGGGAATGCTGAGAGAGTCCCTCAGCTGGAGTAACACAGATTTTGTAATTAATTCGTTGTTCTTACAGGACTCTCAATCAGGTTTTTCAGACACGCCCACAATCCACAGCCCCTTCTGTTTCATGAGCACTCTGAAAATCAAGACACAAGGTGAGTGAAACATGAATTGTTAGCCACAGCTGTCTAGAATGGTCTTTCAGAAGTTGCAGAGTTGCTGAGCATAACTTCTATTGAAAGGCCCTCTAAAACCTCAAACCTATGACTGCTAGTCATTGCTAGAGCAAAAATAAGTTTTTATTTTTCTCTTTTCCAGTTACTGACTATATTTTCCTTATGAAACTGAGGTATTCAGGAGTGACTTAATGACTTATAAATTGACAAGCTGTCTCAAAACTTCTGAATTTGTGACCATCCCATCTGTTACTTATCTGTTCCCCTCCCAAATGACTCCTGACTATAGATCAGCTGGTAGATGGAGCGTCTATCAACAAGAAAGATCTATCAAAGAGGTAAATTTTGGACAACAGAGAAAATTTAAATGTTGGAACCCTGGGTTTAGATAATTTAGGTTTCTGGGAATCTCCAAGTATACCCTTAGGTAAAGAATTTGGATTCTAGAATAAGCACTACGTCATTACCGGTCTTCTTCTGTTCCTTGGTTGTTTTTTTGTTTGTAAGTTGGGGATTTGTTTTTTTTTGTTTTTTTTTTTTTTTTTTTTTTGGTTAATTGGAAATTATGTTCCAGGAGAATGAGATTATCTTCTTCAAAGATTTCTGGAGTCCTTGAAAGAATAACCTTCCTCCAATGCCTGTAAGAAGGGCACTTTATAAACCTGTGCAAAACAGCAAAACATTGTCCTTGCTCAAATCTCTTGTAACAACTTTAAGATGTATTGATGACTAAAGAAAACTGCCAGCAGGTCAAACTCCCATCTTCTGTGATTTGTGCGTGTCATGTTGGCCATGACTGTCTCACTGTTGTTCCCTAACCTGTCCATATTGATCTGCTGTATCTTACATGTAGATGTCAGTCTCTGTGGAACAGAAATTAGGTTTTTATACTATGTTTTTGCTTAGGATGTTTCTTGAAGATCAATAGGTACTATGTTAATATGAGTTTTAGAAATCCTGTTGCCATTTTCTGTAGTTCTGCTATGTAGCTAATATCCTGACAAATTGATCCCATCAGAAATGCTTTCAGGATGAGAGACTCGTTCAGTTATATTGCATATGATCTTCCACAGTTATCTTGTCTGCATCTACTACAATTTGTTTCAATTAAACAAGGCAGTTTACTACCAAAACCCTGAGCAGCTCAGTTTAATGCTGAGTTTAGCCCTGTCTCAGCTGAAGGAGGGACCAGGAAATCTCAAGAGGACCTTTCCACTCCAAATTATGTAATGGTCTACATTTGTCTTTTTGCTTTTAAAATAGTTTTTCATTTTTATTTCAATAAACTTTAGTTAGTGCTTTGCTATATTTTTGTTTTCTGGGCAGAGATGCTGTGCTGGTGGTTGGATGGGTTTCTTCCCTGTTTTGTCTCTTTTCTGCTCAAGGGAGTGTCACAGTGGTTTGATCTTCTGGTTTCAAGGATATAAGGCTCCCTAATGCCAGATACTCAAATTCTTTCACGGCTGACTCAGCCCTTCACTCTTTTTAGCAAAATAAACTGCAGTTTTTATGTATGAATTTTGCAGCTGTCACATTAAAACTCCAATGCCTTAACTGTTGGGACACTACAACCTTTTTTTCTTTTCACTGTGTTCTACTGCATGGCTTTTGATATACAGAAAGTTAAGTCATAGTTTAGTTTCAGCACTGGTCAAGCAATATGTGCTTCTCAAAACATGTAGGAAAAAAACCCCCTCTCTTGAAAGGATAAATTTGATAGCATGTTTTAGCAGGTGGGATATGTAAAAAAAGCTAGTATATTATTGGAAACTTTAGAAGAAAGGTAAGAAGCAACAGTGACTGACCTTAAAAGAATCAATTTTTTAACAATCATTTATCAGATAAAACATCAGAAAAGATTAAAATAAAGAACTTTGATTCTTCTGCATAGGATTTTTTAGACTCTTAAAGTCCAAGCTTATTCTGCCCGTCAGGAGTACAGCTAATGAAGGGCTTTCTGAGGACTTTTGCTGTGATCCTTTGGTTTATAAAAGAAGAGTGAAAAAAGAATATTCTTCTTGCTCCAATAGTGATCTTCAGATATTCCTACAATGCCTTGGCTCAAGCTGCTTTGCAGCTGCTGCACAAATTTGACTTGGCATGACTATTAATGATTTGACCTTCATTCTAAGTTTACTTTGTGTTTGCAAAAGCAGTGGGTAGTGATGAGGAATATGACTTCGTTCCTAGTGGCAATTAGGTTGCTTGGTAGCCATAGTGCTACTTACAAGGGGGAAGTCTTGTCTAACCATCAGTAAACTTTGCTCAGAACATTTACAGCATTTATGGACTGTCATTCTTGCTCCCCTTGTGATCCTCCTTTTGTTCTCAGCAAGAGCTGGATCAAAAAATGTCTGTAGTTTGCACCAGTAAATAGCAAATCTAACATGCTCCTTGTGAAAACGAAGGATAGTTTTATGCAGATAAAATAAGACTGCATGTAGTGCAGGATATAGAACGGTGACAAAGTCACCTCATGGCAGCATAATTATCCTTTAAAAGGATGTGCGTATTCCATCGAATCCCTCAGGACTCGCTGCTGTGAAAGAAGAAATGAAAAACAAGAGAAAACAGAACAAACAGACTGGTGTTTTAAAATGGCTTGGAAATTTCTAATTCTCAAAACAGTGAAAAGATCTCACTAAGTGAGACAATGTTACCCTGTGTTTCTGCATACCAGCAGGAAAGACACAGGAAGAGGCAGAGCATCTCAGCTGAGTTACTGTAAAAGATTTTGTGGCTGACATTTTTTATTGTTTTTTATAATGTAATGTAAAAAAAAAAAATTCTTCCTAGTGTCTGTTACGTACAGCTGATCAGCTTGCCCTGGTAGCAGCTGGACAAATGCAATCAATTGCTGTGAGGAACATTTATGTGTGCAGGGCTTTAGCTAAGGTGGACCCTCTCTTTCAATGTGTGGCATTCCTACATGAAGAAGTTTTGAAGTTTCAGTTCCTTCAAGGTGCACAACTTAGTGGTTAAATATTTAATTCTTCTCTTTGCTTTAAAATATGTGTATGCACACACACTTCTGAATTTATAGCTATATCCATATCTATATTGATATACCAGCATCTGTGTATATGTGTATATATATATATAGGTACGTAGGTACATTTGTATATATTTGTACATTTACAATGCAGACACACATAAACAGATAAAGGCTTTAGAGGTTAATATTTTTTGTCTGTTTTTATCCTATTGTAGAGATCTATCTTGTTTTGAAAATTCTTCCATAACATTACTCTGCTTTGAAAATAACAGTATGTGACTACATTTCAGAGCTTACAGAAAATGGACTCTGAAATACAAAGTCAGGAGAGGTGGATGGAATCTTAATCTGCTCTGAGAACATAAGGATGTTTCAGCTGAGAAAAATAATTTGATTTTCCTGTGCTGATGTCTGTCTTTCAAACCAGAGGGTTTTAATGGTTTCTTTTTGCTTTATATAAGCTTGGTTAATGGTTAAAATTTACAGTTCCTCTGCTGTATCTAAGATATACGTCAGTCCTTCGCTGGATCTGGAGCACTGTGTGAAGGTACTCAGGATATATTTTTTGACCTCCAATCTTCTGCCATAGAGTTTCTTACTCAGCCTTTCTGGAAGCTTTTTTCAAATCACTTCCTTATTTTGAAGGTGCTGTGATTATTTTTTATTTTTGAATATCTCTGCCCTGTCTTCAAATTAACCCCTTTAATTTGATCTCCCTTTTATAGAGGTTTAGTGTTTGCCTTTCCATTTTGTCAGAGTGGCACAGTGGAAGAGACACAACTACAGTTTATATAACCGAAAATAATATCCTGTGGGCACTGGGGAACATCTAATGCAGATAGTGCAGTATATAACTGCAGATGAGCTAGTGCGACTATTTTTTAGCTCTAGAAGGAAAGGCTTAGTTCAGATGAGTTTAATTTCCTTAACTTACATTTTTCAAGGAGAGGTCACAAATCTGAGAACATGAGGGAAATGTGATACATGAGGGAAATGCCTGTTTCTCATCTTAACAACTTTGAAATTATCTAACTTCTACTGTATGAGACACCAGGTATCTGCCCATGTTATGATGGCTTCCAGGAGGTCCCTGTGAGGCAGTGGGTGAGTTCATTCCCGGTAAAGTCCTGTCCTGGCTGGGGCGTCCTCAGGAGCATGCTGCTGTTGACACAGCAGTTGCTGGGATTACAGTCCAAGAAACTGAGCTGCCCGTCTCCTTAGAAAGGGACAAATGGTGGTTCCTGGATCATACCTGTTTCCTTTCCTGTTTACATGCTCCCCCACTGTGCTTTGTCACTGCCTTTGACTCTCCTGAGCCTGGTTCCCAGCTCCAGCTATGCCAGCCCTGCGGGTGGTACTGCTCCATGCAGAGGCATGTCTGCCAGCAGCTCCTCCTGAGCCACAGAGGCTTCCTTCCATCGGGCTTGAGGTTTTGCAGAGAAGCTTTTATTTAATGTTCCAGTGGAAGTGCATAGTGAGAGAGAAAGTAGGGAAATGCTCTGAGGAGTGACGTACAGATGCTTGGACAAGGGAGGATGTGGTGGAGGCCACCCTGGGGCTGGAACTTGAAATGTGCCAGATATTCTTGGCAGTGCCATCTTGGTAGATTTTTCTTTTCATCTTAACAAAAAATTATCTGCATTATTGATAAATGATTTCTAGTAATCTGTTAGACAATTTGTATGTTTGAGAGAGAATGTGGGCTCCTCCTCCCACCAAAAAACCCCATGTCCTGAAGCCAAAACATGCCTCCCTCCTCCTCTTCAAAAAAAAAAAAAAACCCACAAAAAAACCCCCTACAGATTTGACCAACATATGTGCAAAGAGGGAAAGAAGAGCACTCCATCTTCTGTGGCATACTTTTCTGACAAGTAAATTTTTTGTGTTTGCTGTTTCCAAAGCTTTTCCTGGTATTTTATTGCATGTTTGAATTGCAAGGCCAAATGAAGTATAGAAGTCCTCTCAGGAGGTTTTCTATATCAACTTTGTCCTAAAATAAGCTTTTTATGTACCACACATCATGGTTAAGATCCAGAGCAAGATATTCCAGACCTTGAAAGGTCTCCCTCTCCACCTCTGGTACTTCCAGGTACCAAAAATTCCTTCAGTTTTCCCTTAACATTTGCACCTTTACCTGTCTGTCAACAGTTTTCAGGCATGTTTTCTGCTGGAAGAGTAGAAAAGGGTAGTGAGAAAAAAATCTAAAGAAACAGCTGAAATCTGTCATAAATATAGCTACAATGACAAATCTGTATATCAAATACTGCTGCATGCAGATAATACATCTGCCTCAATACGTTGGAAAACTGGTACTGAGACCATGGTAGCCGAAGCTGTGACTTATGTGCCTATCCTTGGTAATTGAATATATTTACAATGCTTGGTTTGAAAGACAGGTGTCTGCTAAGGAAGGCAGAAGCCTCCCTTGGAATGGCAGATGCAACCCCCTTCCCTCCGAGTTATTATAATTTTGAAATCAAGGGGCTTTCAGGCAAAGATGTGGAAAATAGGAATAACAGTTCTTTACTATTATATATATATATATATAACCAGTCAAACAAACAGCAATAACTCTGGCAGTAACAGCAAACAATCACAAACCCAGTCCCAGCCTTCTCGGCTGTCGGGCCCTTTCCCCTCGGGTGCAGTTCCGCTCGCAGCCGGCAGGGGCGCTGGCGGCTCCCGGTGAGCAGGGCAGGTGCGATGGTTCCCCCGCGGCTGCAGGGGGCGCTCCGGAGCGAGCTCGGGGAGCACGCGGCTCTGGTGCCCTGGGATCCCGGGAAGGGATGGAACAAAAAAGCTTCACAAACCCCTGGGCAGCTGATCCCAGTGTCTGGCCGGACCCTTGGGAACGGCAGGCTGGAATGGCAGGGACGAGCACAAATCCCAGATGGCAGATGTGATGTATCCAAATGGGGAACCCCCGGAGGTCCAGGCAGGGCGAGCAGGGCTACAACATAGCGAAGGCTGGAAGCAGCAGCGGGGCAGGGCGGCCACGGCCCGGCTCCCAGCAGGGCAGGGAAGGCGGGCCGGGGATCCTGGGGTCTTTCTCCGCAGAAGGAAAAAAAAAAAACAGCCGACAAAAAAACAGCTTCCCTCTCCGGCGTTCGGGGACGGAACTGCCCACACACCCAGGTGAAACAAAAGAGTAGCCAGGTGCACCTCACCCCCAATGGGTAGCTCTTTGTTTTCTTTAACTATCCAGCAATTTGTCCTCCTCCTAGCAACAGTATGGGGGGAAAATTCCTTTAACAGAAAAAAACTAGGAAAACTTCTGAAACCCCAACAAATGCTCATTTCAAATACAGAGCATTAGCAAGAGATTGGTCATGAATGTTTTTCATACCATGATATTACAACAGAATAATTTAACCTGTGAAAAAAAAAGAAAAATAAAATACAACTTTTAACGCCAATCTGCTGAAAAATTTCATAAGATGAAAAAAAATTGTTCCCTTTTTTACCTTTTCACTGCTAAACAAATTATAGTCATATCTGTTTTCTTTTCCAGTGAAATGAAAGTTTGTGGTTTTAAACAAGTTAGGTATCGTAGCAACTTGCTCTGAACTTGTTATCTCTTGTTAATGATGTGGTGAATTCCAGCATATGAGCTCTGTAGAGCTGTTCTAATGAACATCTATTTTTCTATGGAATGGCAGAGAATTAAATTAATTGGGAAATTTTTGTTTGCTGCTATTAAATAAAATTTACTTTAATGAATAGAGGCTTAGTTGTCTGCAGTGAGTAAACAATATAAGTATTTTTCTGTATTACATAAAATTTTCTGCTCTTAAAAAGAATAAAATTTTGAAAATGGAAAATACCAAGAAAATAGGACTCTTTTTTTTCCTCATAAACATAAGGTTCTAGGTCTTATAGGATGTAATTAGACTATACAGATCACTTGACCCCTGATATTTTTCAGTGACAGTTTTTCTTGGAATCAGAAGGTGAAAGATCTAATTTTAATGAGTTTGTATTTGTAAAAGTCTGCACACACACACAAAATCTCCAACTGTCACAACAGCCAGTAATTGGCAGAGAAATGCTTTGATAAAAATGGGAAGACATCCCTGCTGGTTCAAGACAGGTGGACATCAACTTGAATCCAATTTACATCTTAAAATGCATTATAGAAAAGATTTGCATTACATTGCCTAGATGAAAGGGAACTCTTAGTTTGAGAGCCTCATTTACTTTCCCCTCTTCCCTTTCTTTTCTTGCCCAAACACTCAAACTCTCTGTAGAGAAGTTTTAATGAAGATAGCTTGTTCAGCTCCTGTTTGAGGCAGCTATTTACTTGACTAAGGCTCAAATCCGAACTCATGCTGGGCTAAAAAAGAAAGCCCAAACTGATAATTGGGCAAACCTGAAATTGGATAACCTGCTTTAACCTCTGCTTGAATCAAGTGAGTCCATCTTCTATATCGAGTTATTTTTATTTGGTTGCCTGGTCAAGGTCCCTTTCAACACTTAACTGGGATCTAGCAAGAGACATGCAGTGGAATGTACCTGCTCTGAAAGGTACAAGAAATGGCTCTTGATGGACACCTTTGGACTATCTGAGTGATTCCAGTTGTACATTTAGGTGTTTGATCCATATTTAAATTGTTAACTCAGATACAAACTTTTACTCCATCCTAAAGTTTTCTGAGTAGGAGTCGAACACTGTATTAAGTGCAGGAAAAGTAGGTTTACTCCTTTCCAAAATAGATGCTGAAGAAAGGCAGGGAGGGAGTAGGTGGGTAGTCTGAATTTTTGTTCCCATGCAGTTCTTCACCATTTGTTTGTGTCAGGACTGATGGAAAATAAAAGATTGCTCACAGAAGTTTATAATATTTTGTGTGTATATCTTCAGGTACAAATTCCAATCTTGCAATCAGCAGTGTGACGTCTGTAAAGACTACGCCAAATTTATATGTGCACCTCACACTGACATTTCACTATTAAATGTTTGATTCTGAGTTGGCATTCCTTTTTTTAAATAACCTTTCCATTACAGATAAGACTCTGTCTCTTTGAAAAGACAAAGCAATAGATCACCAATATAAATATGGTCCATTGTTTTTAAATGTAACTCTCCTTCTTCCATGAAGCATGCAATTTTCTATTTTGTGAAGTTCCTTTAATCTAATAATCTGTATTACTGCATGTTTTATCTGTTTCTAATTTTGGGGAACTTTTATCTAACTTCAGCATGCATGTGAAATTGAGAATTGAAATGAATGGAGCTACTGAGTACTTTGGGGTGAAATATTCAGCCTCTGAGGCATCTGGATGGCAGTGGCTCTGTTGGGCACAGGGGAAGCTTCTGGCAATTCTCACAGAAGCCACCTCTCATAGCCCCTCCTAGACCAAAACTTTGCCATGCAAACCTAACAGAGCAACCTTGTACTTGAGGAGTTCAGTTGTACTTCCCATATGTTCTTTCCCTGTGTTTGCATAATTATTCATGTGAATGCAAATGGTGAACTAATAAAGACTAGGAAAAGCAAAATTATATTGTGTCATTAATGCTTTATATTTTGTTTCGTCCTTAAAATTTACCTGTCAGTTTTGGACTAACAGGCTGTGCCATTCTGTATTGGCTAGGGGTGTAGAGCACTGGGAAAAGAAAGAAATTGAGAACATTTTTTGGTATCTTTGTTGTGCCTCCGCATGGTAGTATGCCTGTGTCTGCAGTACTCCCTGCTCTGGAATATAATCTCTGGTTTCTTTTGGAATCTGCAGTGAAAAAAGGAGGGGAAAAAAAAGGCTTACTGCTGTCATTTCTGATGTTATAAGGTTACAGGCTACAACCTTGGGATATTTTACAGTAAATTTGATTTTTATTGTTTCGCAAAATGGGACCTGTTTTCTGACAGTCAATAAAACTGCAGGTGATACTGCTCTTATAATAGATGTGAATGGACTATTACTGTTTGCTATAGCAGTTTAACTGCAGGGCAAGCTTATAGGGTTTTTTTTAGAAAAAACACAATCTTTTTTTAGCCACAGGACTATTTCTTTATTTTCATCAAGTTCTCTGGTAATATTGGTGTATACCCACCTGAGCAGGTTTGAAATAAGCAGAAAGTTCTCTGCTTCTGAAGTTCAAAAGAAACTAAAAATTGAAAATCAGTATTGGTGGGCTAAAATGAAGGTGGTTTTAACACAGCAAATAAATAGATAATCCCAAGATTTAAAATCATTTATCAAGGCAAATATTTTGTGAATATTATACAGTAGCAGCAATGTAGAAATCAAGTTCATCTTCTGGGGCTTTCTTTTAAGTCACATTTTCTACTTCTAAAAATCTGAAATACTGATGTGTGGTATTTATACTTTGAATCACAGCACCAGTGAGGTTGGAAGGGAGTCTTCAGCATGCTCTAACCAAATGTTCCTGCTAAAGGCAGGGTTAACTCTTAATTAGCTAATTGCCAAGGGCTGTGTCTGGTTGTATTTTGAATATCTCCAAGCATGGAGACTCCACAACTTCTCTGACAAACCTGTGTTCCAAAAAAGTCATGGTGAAAAAGATTTTTCTTACGTTTAAGTGGAATTTCTCTCTGAGTTGGTGTTTGCTGACATTTTTCCTGTCACTGAGCATCACCAAGAAGTCTGACTTCCTCTTTTCCTCCTCTTCCATCATGAGTACATATATGTATATATACACGTGGGTAAGAATGATGGAGACTTCTCTTAGTCATCTTTGTGGCCCTTTACTGAACACTCTCCAGTATGTTCATGCCTCTTCTGTACTGAGGAGCCTGATATTGGATCCAATATTCCTGATGTGGGCTCATCAGAGCCTTCCCTGATCTGCGGGGAGGCATTTTCCTAACAGACCTAATGTCATTTCTAGCCTTCTTTGCTGAGAGGAGACACTGCTTGTTCATGGTCAGCTCGTGGTCAGGAAGGACCCAGTACTAGTTCTCTGCAAGGCTTCTTGGCAGCTGGTCAACTGCCCGCTGTCTTGTGTGTGAGGCTATTCCTACCCAAGTGCAGGATTTGGTGTTTGTTGAACTTCATGAATTTCCAGTCATCCCATTTTGCAACCTTGCTGAGGTCCCTCTGAATGGCAAGATGGCTCTGGTGTATCAGCCACTCCTCTTGATTTTATATCATTTGCACTGTTCCATCATCCAAATCATTAATGAAGCAGTTACACAGGATTGGCCCAGCAGCAATCCTTGGAGCCTGCAACTAGGGATTTTGTGTCTCTGATCCCAACCCATAGAGCTCAAAAGCTCAGACAGTTTTCAGTCTCTTTCATTGCTCGCTATCTAATCTCTGTTTCCTGTCAGACTTGCTAGTCCTAATGCAGTTCTTCATGGTTATTACTTAGGCTACACTCTGCCCCGTTGTTTAGATCATTAATTGAACAGGATTTGAACCAGTATTGACCCCTGGGATACACTGCTAATTACTGCCCTCCAACTAGTTTGTGTTACGGGTCACCAACCACCATTTCTCTGGGCCTTTCCATTCTATTGGTTTTCCATCTGTCGCACTCTTTGTCTGTCCAGTGAATATCTCATCAGTTTCTCTCTGAAAATCTTATGGCAGACAGGGTCAAAAGCCTTTCTGAAGTCAAAGTACTCAGTATCCTCTGCTCTGTCCTCATTTCCTAAGCTAGTCTTTCACTATGGAAGGTGATCAGTAGATTGGTCAAGCATCACTTTCCAATGATGGTACCATGAAAACTACTCTTGATGAGCTTCTAGTTGATGTGGCTTACAGTATGACTTGCTTCATCACCTTCCAAGGCTCAGGGTTCTCTGGGTCTATTTTACTATCCTTCTTGAAGATAGAAGTATGATTTTCTTTCTTCCTGTCCTCAGGCACCCTTCTCAGTCACAATGATTGTTCCAAGATCACCAAGTGGTCTTGCAATGACAACTTTTCCATGTCAGGATTCTGTGACCTTCAAGTGAAATAAAACCAAAGTTTATCCTCTGAAGTCTTGGAAAATTTTACGGTACCTAATTCTGCAGAATAGTGTGAATTTAATGCATTAGTATACCAGTGACAAAATAATTCACTCCATTCTTTTAGTTTAAGAGAGTTAAAATACTAAATGGTCAGCATATTTATGAAGCTCTGTATCAACACAAACACTTTGCACAGTTTAAGGATAGGCAAGACTAAAGAAAATAGCCATTAATGTTTACTTAATGGTGTTGATATTTCAAGTATTTTAGTAAATTTAATTAATGCCTTCCTATATCTTGTTACATTTTTTGTAAAGTTCTTTTGATCATTAATAGTTGCCCTGTAGATGTCGCTTTTTTTTTTCTTTTTTTTTCTCAAGTATTGATCTATAGTTATTTTTGAAATGCCGGTTTATAAAATGGAATGGTTACTGGTAGAATGGGAATCATTAGAGAAGAGAAATGAAGAAAAAACCAAGAAAAGATGAAAGACATGAAGTGTGTGAAAGAAACAGATTTTGGAGTTTGAGATCTGAAAGCTCAGTAAAGCATGTAAATACCAGTAAATGTCAACTGGCATTGACTTACATTTGTGAATCTCAAATGATGAGCTCATCATCACAAAAGTTTAACACCTCTCTGGTGGCTTGGTCTTGACCTGCAGTTTTCTAAAGTTTTACCTCCTTTATCCTTCCTTTAATTTTTCTTTTTTTGGTGGACTTTTTGTTCATCATTTTGGGATGCTATGATATCTTAACTCTGGGTCTTAAACTGCAACTACAGCACTACTCTGCCTGCAAGCTGCCCTGGTTTTTATCCCCCTGTAGCACATTTTGCCCTCTCTGATAATTATACAAGGAAGGCAACTCTGTAGTCCCTCCACCCTTGATGTATCATTTCTTTATGAAACTCAGTAACTTCTTGTGGTTGTTGATCCGGCAGTCACCTCTTGAAAATTCTCTTTATTCTTTTTCAGCTGCTATGTACTCGCCATATTTTAATAGAACAGGCCCTCTGGCTGGGGAAAAGTTGCCAGTTAAACTTGTGAGACTGATCCACTGTTTTATTATTATTTCTTTCAGACGCTTTTCAGTGTCTTTGATGTTACCCATGCATTTGCATTAAAAGCTGTGAGTGATTTTTTAAAATAAAATCCAATTATCCCCTTTAGTTTCTTTTGAAAAATTAAAGGCTATTTCCAATTTAATTGTGAGTATAAGCATATGGAAGGAAACACACCAGTTACTAATGGAAACGTGGCATTAATAGCGCCAGCAGCAGCAATGAGGGTTAACGAATAACTAATGCTGTGCAGACTTAATTTTAGTAACTTTTGCAGAAGTATTTGGGTCTAAGGAGGAAAACCAGCTTTTTTCAAGGAGCTGTGCTAGGACAATACTAGAGTATCATGTTTATCACAGAGTTTAATATCCCCACATACTTCTTGAGCTGTGTATACATGAGAAAAGAAATGACATTTCCAGGAGATGGCTTCTTCTGCTTTTTAGAGTGATTTTTTTGAGCCTGATCTCTTACAACTTTAGTTCTTCTGTAGTTTCACAAGGAAAAAAAAAAAAAAAGGAGCTTCAGTCTCCGGAACGGTTAAATCATCATGGTCTCAGCTGTGTGTTTTCAAAGCAAGCTTCCTCTCTTCCAACAAATCCTTGATTTTCCTATACTGCTAACAGCAGGAGGCTATGCTTCCACAAATATCAGATTTTCTTTATCTGAAATATAGGACTGGTTTCTTGGTACTGCTGAAGATTTCCTATTGGTTCAAAGAGAAAGGGATGGGTGAATCTCTCTGGTATCTTAAATTTGCGTTGGTATGGACTTGAATTACATTATAAAATTAATTGCACCAGCCAATCACCTGTCCAGGTTGGTTGAGTTATGTATGAATTATAGTAAACTAGTAGGCTTTATTGCCAAAAAGAGGCTGGTTATAAGCAGCAGTGAGATTACACCAGTTTTGTTTGGGACACTTTGAAAGCTGAGCTCATTTAGTCATTGTCACATATCCCACCTGAGACCCATTTATGTTCCTGTTTGAACACAGCAGCTGTAAGCTGAGAAGCCCATCAGGCCTGAAGTACAAATATACGTGTAACATCAATCTGTTGTCTCAGTGGTATAGATGGCAACCCTGCCCTCCCTTCACACCCCTGCTGTTGTTAAGTTTTTGTAAAAAAAATCTTGCAGTGAACCTCAGCATTTTTCCACCACCTCTTTTCTCCTGACACAAACACAAGACCTGTTAACTAACTTGTGCAACAAGTCTATTCTTATTTCAAGATATCAGTAAAACCTTGAAATGGAAAAAGATACTTAATGATTATCACTCAGGAAGTATACTAATGATGGGTCCAGGAATGGCCTTCAGCATCACAGGAAATAAGAGGTGTAAGGAGAGAGACCTTAATTAAACATTTACAGGGAACCTTACCCACAAGATCTATTTTAACAATTTTGATAGACTGATTTCTAATCTGTTAAAATGATCAATTATAAAAGAAAAAGCCCCAAATACAATGCAGTAGAAAGCATCAAACCCCAGAAAATATTGACTTTCATTTCATATCTGGGTAAGATGATACCCTTCTTTATCAGATTTGTAATGGGATTGGTCCACATTGTTATCTGTCCATCATACTATTGTATATAGAATCATAGCGTGGTTAGGTTGGAAGGGACCTTTAAAGCTCATCTAGTCCAAGCCCCCTGCAATAAGCAGGGACATCTGCAACTAGGTCAGGATAATTACAGTTCTGTCCAACCTGACCTCATCTGTCTCACTGTCTAATTAAAAGCTGAAGTTACTGTTCAATATCTATCCTGTATTGCTTCAGCTAAATTAACTTTTCTACCTTACCAGTTTCTCTCTTCTTAATCATACTATTGGTACTTCCTGTATTCATAAGTTCTGATTGTCTTTACATCAATGTCTCTACAGAAATTTCTAAGTGTGAAATATACACGATGATATGCAAAATGTTAAGTTTCCTCCTTTCTTCCATTCTAATTACAAAAACTTTTTACAGAGCTGACCTGAGATGGTTAAAGCTTACTATCAGTTTAGTGAAAGGATCCTGTAGAAAAGCTTCCATGAAATATTAAACATTTCATAAAGTCTTTATTAAAAAGTCTTTATTGAACTCTGCTAAGAAGTTCATCAGTAATTTGACCAGTGGTACTTGTCAGTCCTGCTTTTTTTGTATGGGATGGAAATAATTCTATGTATGTCAGAAACAGTCAGCTTTGCTGTAATCTGTATTAATCTTTTTCTCAAATAGTAGGCCTTTCCAGGGTCAGCAAGAATTCAAAATGGCATAAAATGGCAGTGAGCAAATACTGACAATAAATGAATTTTCAAAACTCTAGATAGGTTTATTGGCCTTTTTCTTCCTCCTTACCTAAATTTGTTGTGCAACTATTATTGCAAAATTTAATGCTTGCAAATCTTGCAGTCCTATTTTGTTAACCACAACACAGAAAACCTGCAGAAATGCTGTAGGGGAGCAACTGAGTTTTGGATGCTGCTGTGAGCCTTGACATTCACACTAGTGTTCCCACAATCTGCTTCGGACTGACTGCTCTGTACCCAGGGGGATTTCCAACTTCTGTAGACTTAGCTGAAGTAGAGTATGTCAGTAGAAGTTTAAAACTATTGTTAGAAAACAAACCAGTTACTTATTGGTACGTGGGCTTAAGCAGAACTGTCCACAATATTCATAAGTATATGGTATAGTTTGGAAGACTGGCTATGATCCAGCTTTATATTTGTTGTGCTAAACTATTTATCATTTATATTGAGGCCTATAGCAATGATTGTTTGGAAGGTACAGAACCCAAATGTATTTTGGAAATGTTTAGATAAAATTCTCTTAACTTCTATGTACAAGAATAATTTAAACAGAAAAACTAAGGAGCAGGAGTTTGGACATAAGCATATAATAATGAATATAATTTATATGAGAGAAAACATTCATATTAATAAGAACAATAAAATGGCAATACACTGATATATTAAGGTTATGTTCTTGAAAAGTAGACAGCCAGTATCCTTGTAAGACCTTTTGAACTGTATTTTAAGGTACCTACAAAGTCTGTATGTAACAGCATATCATCACCTGTGATACAGTATGATGAATGATGTAAGCATGGTCCCAATCGCTAGAAAGAAATGTCAGATCTTATGTAAATTATCTAACCAGTGCACATATTTTCAAACCTGGGGATGAAAGGAAAAAAGATTTCTCAAATGCGAATCTGTCTATCTTAGAAGTGAGCTTAGGTGTAACAGTCCATTTACTACTCCTCAGATGGGGTGGTGAGCATTTCAGCTAATCCAGCTATCTTGTGACACTTCTTTAATCTTAGGAGTGCATACTTTTTATGGTGCCAAGATACAGTATTTCCTATATGAAATTTAGAGAGTAATGTGAAAATCATGGTTTTGTTAAATTAATTTAATTATTTATGGCAAAGCAGTTAAAGAACAGACAGTTAACATATCTTAGTGCCAGAGCAAGTAGATTAAAGGAGACACTTTAATTGAACAAAATAGAGGTAAATATGCATTCTGCAGGAAAAGAGATTACATATAGCTCAGATATCAGGCACACAACAATTTCAGTTTAGAATAGGCATTGATAACTTTGTTGGATAGATTTCTCAAAAAATGGTATTTAGTCATTACAGGTAAAAGTTAGTGGAAAAATCCTTGGTAATTTGATTGTTAAATTTAACAGTTTGTTGATGCAGATATTTCACATATTCTTCAGTTTTCCCATACTCTGGGCTACAGAGTTGAATTTTGCCTGTATTAATGCATGAGATGGAAGCAAGGTTGAAGCTGGCATTTGTGCTTCAATGCTTTGCTTATTAGGAAAAGGCACTCAGTTAATGCAACCTGAAAATGAACCAAACATTTTCAAAATTATTCGGAAAAGGGTTATTGTTTTTAAGAAGGAAAAAAATGTACGTAAGACTGAGAAATATCTGTTTTCCCTCCATCTGGAGATAAGATAAAACAAAAATATTCATATTTCCTTTAGTAAAGATACAACCTTGTAATAAAAGTACTGTGCACTTTGGAGTTATGTTTTAGTAGTGCCTAAGTAGTGCTGCGAGCCTCAGACCACGTATAAATTGGAGCAGATGAAAGTGAAAAGCAATGTCCCTTCCATCTGTTCTGCAGGACAGACAGTGTGTTGCTGGGTTTCAGGTGTACTCTCTTTCTTCATGGTGTCATCTCTTTTTGTACAACGGGAGGCTGAGCTCTCAGAAAATTTTTTTGCATTGTAGGTCCTTTATGTTGTCTAGTGAAGGTGACCTATTTTCCAGCCCTTTAGACTGCATTTTCTTTTCTCACTTCATTGTGAATGCTTCTCACTGTTCTCCAACAATGATTTCAGTCCTCTGTGAGAGGTTTAAAACTTCAGACTCAGTGCTAAGTGTGAGTATTTTTATTTGTCTCATCACAGTTTTGCCTCACAGAGGCAAGTTGCTACAATGTCTGAGAAAACAAGGAATCCATAAAAAGTATCTGGTGTTCTTTCAGTGAAGTAAAAATAACATAATATAAAATGAATGATCAAAATTAGGAAATGGATGAATCATGGAGAAAACTTGTGATTAAAAAAAATTAATGAATTAACATTTGGAAGAATTAGCTTATTAGTATGACTACTGTTTCATATATTGAAGCCAAATAAGCACAAAGTAGCACAGTGAATGTTTGACTTACATACCTCATCAGTCTGTTGAAAACAACAGATACACGCTTCAGAATTAGTAGAATAGTGGGTCTTGAAGGAATGGCAAGAAATAAATAGTGGGATTATGCTCAATGAACACTAAAATTTGCTTCCCATCATCAGCTGGTTGAAGCTAGCTCAGCTGGGGGGTGTTGGAGTCATTGCTTTGATTGCAGACGAAGAGCTGACATTTGACTTTAGTGGTTAAAATACAGTCAGTACAGCAGCACCATGCTCTGAAATTTCAGATGAAATGTATTATGGCAAATGCCACTAACTGTAGTGCTTTAAATGACTTTAAGCACCATTTCCTCTCTGCTATTATATGCTGCTACGAATCTGAGAGGCAGTGACCCACCTTTGCATGCATCTGTGATTGATTCTTTGTAACCCTGTTCTGTACAACTGGGATCACTTGTGATTTGCTACTACCTGAAGGATGTTCAGATGAATGTCTGAATCATCAGTGTGAATGTTCGAATCGGCAGCAAATGAGATGTAATTTAAATAGTGGTGGTATGGAACACTACGCATCGAAAGAAGTCACAGTCGTAAGCAACTTGAGCATCTCACCTAAAGTACCTAAGCAAGCTGTGAAGGAAAAAGGGTGTTAAAATATTTTCTCACCAGGTTGCTTCTGAAGATGCTGAAACAAGCTGCTCTTCTAACAGGAAGGAAGAATATTTATTTTCTGGAAAAAATAGATAGTGAAAGCATTTAATCACTGCGTTGACTTGAAATTGATTTGAAGATAAAATGACATTTGAATGAACCAAACTGCTACCTGATCCAACATCTAAACCAAGATACTTCCTTTAACTGAAGTGATGAAAGCATTTTTTACCCATTATCATGAGAAAAAGCTTTTCAACACAGTTGTCAGAACTAAGAGGTCTGTCTTACGAATGTGTACTCAGGCTCTGATCCAGTAGAGAAGTATGCTGCAATATGCCAAAAATACAAGGGCTTTACTATCAGCAATAGAATTTCTGCAACTTCTGATTGACACATCACTAAAATCTAGCAGCAAATAGTCCTGTAAGTTATGTAGAAACAATTGTGTGTCAAATGACCTAGTCTATTAAATTTTTTAATTTTCCCTTACACATTTTTAGTAATTTCTAAGTATATAGTACAGCACCCATCTGGATCTCCTATGTGGAATCCCACTGGACTAAATTATACTTATGAGGACCTTGGAAGTAATGTTGAGTTCAGAATTTGTGCAATAATATTCCAGGAAAATGTAATTTTCACAGCTGCGGAAAAAGGAAGCAGAAAGCAAATGCTATTATTTGCTGTATTTCTCTTTGGAAAGTCACAGATGATCTCTGGGAATTTATCCAGTGCATCTATACTGACAACAAGTACCAACTGCAATAGGCCAGAAATATAACTCTTTTACACAATTAGCCTGGTAAGAAACAGTAGGAAAAAGAACATTTTAAAAGAAAATAACAAGCTGCCTTGAGATAAGTGATTTTAAATTGACCATAATACTTTTTCTCTCTCATACCATAATTTTTTTTTATCTGTTGTCTTTTTATTATTATTATTATTATTTTTCTAGCAGACAAACAACCCCTTTGAACAAAGCTTTCTGAAGCATCATTCCAGCTATAAAGGGATGGAGAAGAAAGACCTTGATCTTTGACTGCATGGTAAGAGATGCACCAAACTCCACGCAGGAGTGAAATCCTGCTGGGATCACCACTGGAATTCAGGTATAACTAACTAGAAAACATTATGTGTTATGTTTATTTTACATTATCTCTTCTGTTTGCATATGCTGAAGATGTCTAAAGACATCGTACTCTTGACATGCCCATGACAAAGTTGCTAACAAATTTGGCTTCCTGATGGGAAGTCACCCAAGCCTGAAATGTGCCACCTGCCCCTTCCCCTCCACACACTGGGCATTCTCAGGCCACGTTTGTTTTGTTACTTTTAAACTCTTTCAAGTTTAGAAAATTCATAATTTTGGCTAGATTTCTGTTTGACTTTGGGAACAATGAGATAAGACAGAAGTGGCAGATGACATATTTTAGTTCTGACTGCCTCAGTGTAATGGAAGGGTTTTCTCTGAAAATCTGACTACTCCAACCATGCTCTCAATGCTCTACAGTATTAAAAAATAATTTTCTCTTATTTCTAGGGTATCCTGGGCCATTCTCTTTACATTTCTGTGTTTAGAGAGTCTTTATTTTACTAGTGCCAGAAATATTTGGTTTTACCAACAATCTAACACAGAGCATAAAATTGTATACTTCAGCCCACAGAAATGACACTTACATTAAACAATGTATTTATTGTACAGACTTCTAATAAACAGACACGAAAAAACCCACCAACAAACCTCTCTATTTTTATGCATCTTAACTCTTTTATGTGATGGGTGAAATATAGCCTATGTCCTTAGAAAAGACAATATTTAGAAAAGGAACAGGATTCCACCTCGTGCACTAGACCTCTGGAAATGCAATAGATGCCTGTGCTACTGTGCTGATACAGAATATAATCAGATATAGTCAGATCTGATGATAATTTCTCTTCAAGTATTCTTGAATTTTTTGGATTTCCTACCTCCCTTGAAGTATTGCTAGGTTATTCCACTCTTCCAGATGACTTTTCAGATCTGAGGTTGAGTTTCTGTTCAGACATGAGAGCTAGCCTGTGCAAAGTAGCCTGTTTTGCAAGACTTAAGCCAGTAGTGGGAATAAAACATTATTTAGTCAGAGCAAGATTTTTAAGTACATATTATATTGCAAATAAATGCACTTAAAGATGTATAACAAAGCATGAAACATTCCCGTTTCTTTGTTTACTTTTGTGCCAAAAGGTAATTGCCTGTCAGATTTTGAACTTGTTTGGCATCAGATCGAAAAACAGTTCCAGTTCTTTAACTCTGTTTTGCTGTAATATAAAGCAGAAATAAACAAAAATAATTACCTTATCACTGTGATAAGCTTCAATACAAATTGGGCCCAAACCAGAGTGTACAAGAACTCATTTGGTTTCACTGACTTGCAGCACAGGATGTGTTTTCATAGGGGATTGAAGGCAACAAGCAGGGACTGCAACTCCATAAATTGTCTTATCAAGAATCTTTTGAGATCTTTCACACTGTCTCAGAGCTCAGTCACTTACATATATTTTCAGTAAGAAAGTTGCAGTTAAAATGGACATCTTATTATCTGGCAGTCTATTGACTAGCAATGAGGAGCAGGTTGAAATATCCTTCTAGAGTGGTCTTCTTTCTTTGATAGAGGATCTATCACTATTCTGAATACCAGTTCTGAAAAATGAATGAAAAGGAAGGGCTTTTTTTATGTGCTATGGACATATATGTAGAATACAGATTGTAGAGATAGTATTTCTAGTGGTTAGAGGAATACAGAGATGCTTTTGATAGTTTTTCCTGCTCTCAACCAGATTCTAGTGACTTATAGGTTTTGTATCTGATCTCTTGATGAATTCCTAGGTTGCTTTCAATTTCTTTTTGAGAATACTCAGTTCCTAAGCAAACCAACATTCACAGTTAGCCAGTCTGTGTAACTGATAGCATCTGTCTAGAGAGAGAAACAAGTATTTGCTATTTCCTCTGGCATTTTCAAGACTTTACAAGAAAAGTGAGCACTCATGCCTCATTACCAGCTGTGGCAATCAACATTGATGCTAAAAAATGAAAGCTTTGTAATTTTAGTTATAAACTAAATAGTCTAAGAGATTGGTATCTCTGTCGTGCTGTGTTATGCTTAACATTTTTTGGTTGTTTGGTGAATAAACTCACCACACCCAGCTGCAGAAGTCTCCAGAGAAAACTGCAACAGGAATATCCTCCTCAAGCACTTTCCTAGAGAAAGCAGTAGTATAAGGGAAAATCGCACAATAAAGATTACAAATGCCTCCTCATAGTAAATGTAACAGGACTGGACTTGTGTTTGCACTCAGCTTAATTATAATAATTTTTTAAAGATGTCAGGAGAAGATGTATAAATGAGCAGGAGTGGTAAAACATGTACCAAAATTATGAGTCACATTTAGAGAGCTAGACTTCTCATTTTTACATTAAAATAAACCTAAAAGTATATTCTAGAAAGTGAAGTATATAAAGTGATTTCAAGTTGCTTCTTCAGTTTTGGGAATTGTGATATACTGGACTTCACAAGTTTGTTAATTCATATAATATATTATTTTTACCTTTAAAAATATGTCACACTAAAAAAAAAGGTTGCAAAATATTTGTAGAATCTGGTATATATATTATAACAAGATAAATGTATTATCCAGTTGATTGTTTGGAAATATTTTCTCTTATGGTTTAGCAATTATAACTGGTATATTTCCTCTTTGTCCCATAACACCAGAGTAAATACTAAGTTCCATAAACTTGTCCTTATTGTAAGCATTCAGATATACTATTGCTCTAAATTATTCAAAGATTGATACAACATGACACTATGTAAAATTTGTAGGTTTTAGAGGACACTGCACTGGTTTATATGTGTAATAAATCTTACAGCAAAGTGAGGAATGATGGAGAAATTTACTTTTTCAAACAGGTATTTTATCTGTCTATAAAACTTTAGTATTTAAAACAACTATGAATTGTGTCTGATTTTGTTGCTACTTGCATTCCACTCCACACAGCCTCTAGGAAGATTGCATGGTGCTCTGCATGTAGCAGCAACCCTCAGATCAGTGCAGTTTGGTAAGTTCTGGTCATCTCTGTGGGTGTAGCAATGGACAAATCTCACAGGTTTCTCCTGACTTACATACAGAAACTGCTTGTTTTAATGGAGAGGAGCCTGATTGGAGTGCCTGAATTCTGCTGGCACTAGTGGGTTTCACCATAGCCCTAAGGTGACAAATTCGGTCTGTGGCAAGTGAAAGCAGGGCTTTTCAAGAGACCACGCATAACTGAGATGTCCTATATAGCTCTGTTTCCTTTCCCTCTCTCCAAATGACGGCACATTTACATTTCTGTACTGCTTTGTGCTAGTAATTAAGGGCAAAGTGTGTGTAGTAAAAGCAGAGATAGCAGGAGAAAGAGAGTGTGAACTGGCAAAACATGCAGAAAAGGGACTCAGTGGAGCTTTCTCAGGCAGTCTGCTCCGTTGTTTTTTTTTTTTGGGGTTTTTTTCTGGGTTTGGATGGTTGGTTGGTTGGTATTTTTTTTAAGTTCTGTGCAACAGTGAAGGATGAATTAAGGTGGCATTTTTTGTTTGTTTGTTTGTCTCTTTTGGCAGAGAGACCTGACTCTCTTTGAAAACCCGAGCATATTTTCCATTTGTTTGCTGTTTTGCTCATGTCTGCATCAAGGCAGACAGTGTGGAGCTGAATCCCTTCAGAGTTCATCATTGATGCCACTGAACATTTAGTTAGATGTAAATACAGTTGGAACAGAAATAAGCTACTCTCACCAGAGTAAAAGGAAGAGGATGGGTAGTGTGAGAATCTTGAAAACTGGAGTGGTTTTTTCATTTTTGCTTGATCTTTTTAAAGATGTCCCTAACCAAGGCTGATTTCAAGAGGTGCCTCCACACATGAGGATGTGTCCTGAGTACACCCTGTCCTTCCCAGCCAGGGGGTCTGCAGGTGCCCTGTAAGTAGATTCTTACCAGGATTTTATTTAAATGGATATATTAGTTTGATATAAACATCTCTTTTGTGTATTTGTGCATTTTTAAGCTGCGGGACTGTCTCATTAATTCAAGTAATTATCCAGAGCTGTGACTGAATCTGCTTTCTCTGATGCACTGCAAATTAAGGCCAAAGAAGAGCTTCTGAGGAGCCACAGAACCCAAGCAATTCCGTGAGTAGCTGCGTGGCTGCAGCCTCCAGACAATTTACCCTTGCCTTGCCTATACCTCCCTGAAAGTAGTCTTGCTCTGCTGTTTTAGATCAGAGCATGAAGTTTTTCCTGATAACTTTCCCCTATAATATCATGTCCCATGTATTATTTCTTGATAAAAATCCTTCTTTTATTATAAGAAACGAAAGACCCGAAAATGTTTCTGTCATCTACTGTGATTGTTAATCAGATTTACCAAGAGTGATTATTAGGACATAACAAAGCAGTATCTCGGCAGGTTTTGGACAGTCTGCCCGTTTGTGTTTTGTACTCATATGCCATCAAATTAACAATTAGGTTTAATGGTTTTGGTGCTTTACTCTTTTATTAATGCTTCTTTAAGGCTGGGGAAAAGAGAGGTTTGCAAATTGCCGACTCTGGCGGATCATCAGTGCCAGCACCATTTCCCCTTCCCGCTCGCGGGGGCGGGAGAGCAGCGCAGCTCTCCTGCAGTTCCAGGGAGCGGCCACAGGAGGGCGCTGCGCACTGACGGTAACTCCTGGCGGCCCCGGTCCCAAAGCGCCGTGAGCGCGCGGCTCGCTCGGGAACCATTCCAAGTGATTCCAGACTGGGCACTACTCGCCCTGTCTAGATTATATATGGCAAGATATATTGGATTAGGATAGGGGAAAGAGTGAAAAAGCCCATCCACGGAGTAATAAGAAAAATACATTCTATCTAGCAACTACAGATATTAACAAAATTGAAAGTTATTAAAGCAGCATGCTCTGTTGCAAATATGTCTTAAGGGCATGCCATTTTTACTCATTGGACAGTCTAATACACTGCATAAACTTGCAGCCGTATGCTTCTGTAGTGCTGATGAGCATCTGAAAGCTGTGATTTTCTGTTTACATGTTCCACTGCTTCCCCCAATGCCTCCAAAATCCAAACTTCCTAATTGGCTTTAAAAATGAAATCTCTTGGAAGTTCCTGTAGACCTGTAAAGTGTTTTTAGTCTTACCTAGTAGAGGTGGGTTGTGTTCTTTTTTACTCACACAGATTTGCTTTCCTGTTGCCTAGAAAAATGTGAGTTCAGAGGGCTCAGCAGCAGACAGATTGTCTAGGGAGTGTAAAAGCTCCACATTTACTAGGAGAGGTTCACAGACAATACAGATCAGGAATGAAATATTACCAGGTAAAGTAATTCACAATTTATCAACTTCAGCCCTCGGGACACCCTCTGAAACCATCCTTACATGTTTTGTAGAATAAGTTCTCCGAACGTGTACTGAGGAGGAAGAGATGCAGTTCAGTGTAACTGAAGGGTGTGCCCACTGTCATCTTGCAGCTGCAAGCTTTCAGTTAGGCAGGCTGCCTTCCTGGAGACTTATGTGGCTTCAAATTTGGTAAGTAATTTAAATAATTAAAATAAGCACTTTTTCTCACTGGTCATTACAGTTCTTGAAACATAGCACTTCATAAGTATGGTTAACAAAGGGATAGGGATAAATAAAGGATGTACCCTCCATCATTAGTAGGATGCTATAATAATGAATTGGCATCCTGGTAATTAAACAAAACAAAGCAAAAAATCTTTCAAATGCATGAAATTTTAAATGCAGAACATTTCTAGAAGTTAAATCACTGAGCAGTAGGCAACCTTCATGTATTTGTTCTTTAGTAAGTGCAACTTTATTTTGCCCTTGAAAGCCATTAAGTGGCATTCCTAGTATCCAAGGATGTCTGTTTATACCAATAGCCAGAAAAAAGAAATCCTGAATGGTGAAAAATGCTTTTAAACTATTTATGAATTATATTATTCTAATTTAGGGAGTTGCTGTTTGTCTTTTTATGGCATTTTTCCACTGTGATTCAAAACCCAGTTAGTTTATGTTATCCTCCTTTGTTAATTTTCTTCTCATCTTTCTTCTCATGTACACAATCGAGGATATTTAAGTCTATAGGTAAAGGTTCCATAAAAGACCTTGGGTTTTTTTATGCTGGTTTGACTGTCTTATGAAACACAGTCCATCTCAGCAGATTTCACAGAAACACAGAATTACAGAAGTGTCTGAGGTGGGAAGAGGGTGTTCTGGTCCAGCCCCCCAGCTCAAGCTGTGTTGCTTAGAGCTGGTTGTGCAAGACCATGTCCAGATGGCTTTTGAATATCTCCAAGGTGGGAGTCTCCACCACCTCTCTGGACAATGTTTGCCAGTGCTCAGCCATCCTCACAGTGAAAAAGGGTTCTCTGGTGTTCAAAGGGAGCCTCGTGTATTTCAGTCCCGCCACTGGGCACCTCTGAGAAGAGCTTGTCTCCATCCTCTTTACACCCTCCTTTCAGGTATTTGTACACATTGATCAGATCCCCCTGAGCCTTCTCTTCTTCAGTCTGAAACAGCTCCAGCTCCTTCAGCATTTCGTCATAGGAGCGGTGATTTAGCGCAGATGCTTCCAGGAATACGGCTATGCCAATGTCTCTGCAGCTACTGCTTCTTGATCCAGGGGATTGTGGCAAAAATTAGAAAAAGAGTTTTCAAAAAATAAGCAAAATTTATATTTAAAAAAAAACTTGGCTAAAAATATGAGCTTCATTCTGTAGAGTCCGGCTGAACAGGAAGAAAATCCATTTATTATTTTATTCTTGATCTCCTGCTAGGCCAAGGTAAATGTCATACAAGGTATTGACATTTCAATTTATATTAGACTATGAGCCACTTCAGAGAAAAGGTAGAAAAAGCCTACACTGAACTGTGTCAGGATAGAGCCTGCAATTGAATCCTTTGTATACATATTTTAAAAATACTTGCTAGACTGTGAATTTTTAGTATACAGTGAGGAAAGTCCAAAACAACAGCTCATGTGCAACAATAAACTGAGAACTTATACTAACTACTTTTGAGATTTGACATGCACAGCTGTCATGACATTGAAAGTTGTATCTGCCAAGACATTAAATCTGTCACAGATAAATCAGCAAATAGTATCACACTGTCGTGGGTGGAGAGGGAGCTTCAGATAAAGTTAATAAGAGAAGCCCTCCCATTGAGTCACGAGGTGCAGGAAGTAGCCCCTTCTTTCTAAAGAGCCTGGGTGCAGCTGGATCCAATCCTACACTCAGACTTTGTCAGTGGTTTAAATCTAAGGAATTATAGTGGTATGGTTGAACCTTTGTACAACTTTGTCTGGCAGGATTAAAGATGGCAAGCCAAATATGTTTATATAAGAATGAATGACATACTATGCTAAATGAAGAGACAAAAAGATCTTAATCAGCATTATTTACTACGCAGTATAGAAGCTAAAACTACTAGTATAGTACAGTATAGTGTGCTCTATTAAAGCAGCTGTATTACAGCTAGCAAAAAAGAAGCAATTATTAAGTAGAGATTGATGTTACTCACCCATACCAATGACCCTGGGCACATCTCTTTTGCTCAGTCTGGAGGAGTGACCTTGAGGGGCATCCCCACCCAAGGGAGGAATCTCCACATGCACTTCAAGGGGTATTTTAGAAAAGCCTGCCTTTTGAAAGTGGGACTGGACTTTGAGAGTTTAAAGTGATTGACTGTCAGTCATATGTCTCAGGCCAGCTGTGCCAGCTCAGCATTTTTAGATAAGGATAGTTTACCATGTCTGCCACATCTTCACCTTGAGATCAGGGTGTTTAACTTTGGGGTTAATGAGTCAGGCAGGTTTTAACATAATTCAATACCAAAAGCAGCATGACACCCCCTCTCAGTTCACCACTAGTAACTTTGCAAAACAGCACTGTTTGAGTTGTTTTGCACATTCCAGGCAGAGCATCCTGCTGCACACATGACTGTCACAAAAACCGGAATTACAAATGTAATTGTAATTGCACAATATGTTACTGCATCCTACTGTCTATCCAGACACGTGTAATGTCCAATGCAATTTAAAGGTAATGTGCTATTTTTGAGCTTCATTGTTACATTGTTTGTATTGAATTTTCTGGACATACCTTTTTGCAGGACATATAAGACAAGGCTGGGATGATTGTACAAAAACATGCAGTTTCTCCAAACTGAATTGCTTTTCAAGATTTTCAGTGATACTAAATTTTGTATTGTTTCCAATAATTTTTTTTCCGGACAAGAGTTTATATACAATATAAAAAAATATTTTTTTTGTAATTAAAACCTGTTAAAAATCTGGTTAGAGGATATAGAGGCACAAATTTCATAGGGCATTGAAATGCAGGTCCATTATTGCTACTGATTTTGGTGTATTTATACAGGTTTAAGTGAATAACCATAGACTTAACGCATTAATAAGCCAGGACCTTTGTGAAGACACCTTTTTTTTTCTTTAGACAGGGTCTAGAGACTTCTTTTCACAATATATGAGTGCAGGTGCAGTCCACATTAACACCTCAGCTCGTTTGGTCTGTGCAGTTGGCTGGTACAGTTGTTCCTCTCCTTGGGGATATATAACTATAAAGCACAATGTCAGCTTTTGTTTTAAACAAGAATCTCTAATCCTTTTCTTTGTGAGAAATAATCTTTAACCAGTATAATGCTGTAAGCCTGGTTGCTAAGGTTGAGCCTCTTGCTCTAATGTGTCATTCTCTGAAGTTCAAGGCTTAGTTGTGCTCCCTGGGACTCTGCAGAGCCCTTTTTGGGACACTGTCAAACTGCCACAGCATCTACTGATGTTGGAAAGGAACATCAATTAAATTCACAGTTAAAGGGAGTTTACAGCATCTGGCAATAAAGCCACAGAAGTCTTTTTGTTTACTATCAGATTAATTTTTGTTTGATTTTAAGCTTTACTGCAATCTATTCATGACTTGATATTGTCTCTATATCTTATACTAGCAATTTTTATGTCTTTATTTCTTCCACTGCAAACTGAGTGTAAAATTCCATCTTGTATCCTGGACAGGATGCTAAACAATCACTGTCACAGTAGCTCAAGTGAAGTAATTTTACTTTGTAGCTGGGACAGGCTAAGAAATCATGAACCATACCTTTGTCTTTGATCTACTGACCTTCAAAATAGATAAAAATTTATTTCCAGTTCTATGGACAAGACAGATACAACTATTTGAGATTCATTGCAGGAAATTCAGCATTACAGTGGCTCATATCAAGGAAAATTCCCGATTTGATCACATTCCTGTGTATGATAACAGATGAGGGACATTTTTAAAAAATCATACTGGCACTTATTCCAGAAGGGGGACACAGCCCTATGAATAGTCTTGAACAATAGTATAGGCAAAGATGAAGAAAGTGAAAAATTTCGGGGAGGTCAGACTGTATGTGACAAGTGTGATCTGTTTGTTATGAAACAGGAAAGCCAGATTAACACAGACACTGAGAACTTTACTGTCAGGTCCTTACTTGAAAAGACATAGTCAATGTAATGTAACAGATTTGGTAGAAATATTTTGGAGCAAAACTTTGCTGTGGTGTAACTGTTATGTGCATCTACAAAATTTGTGTCTGTGTTTCCAGACACATCCCCAAAAGTCAATGCAATTAATATAACAGACATCACTTACATTGTTAGTTTATGACTCATCATATTCATACTTGGATTGAGTATTTTCTTTTACACAGCTATTGTTCTACTTATCTCCTTTTCCCCCTTCTGTCCTTCTAATATCACCTTCTCTTGAAATGCTTTATTGTTTTCATTGGCCCCCTTGCTTTCCTTTCCTATTTTTGGTGTATTTTTAGGCTCTTTTAATACTTTCTTTTCAAAATATATCACAGAGTGCTTTTAATTTAGCACAGGGAACTACTCAGAAGCCTGATGAAATGTTTGCTGACGCTTATGGTATGGCACACAAATACTACCAAAGTCCATTTAGTTCTGCAAGACTGTACTTAACAAATTCCCTTTTGTGAATTCTTTTCGAGACATTCAAATGTGTGAAGGTACAGTGGTCATTAGGGACAAGGGCCAGGCTAAGGTGACACAGAATAACACCATTCATATTTTTGACAAATCAAAACCAAATTGGATAGCTCTGACTGTCCTTCATTCTCTTCTGTTTCTCTCCTTCACAAGCCAAACTTAAATTAGAAGCTGGGAAATGGCATCTGCTATTTGGTTAACTGTTGCAGTGGGGATACTGCAACACGCATATATCACACCAGGAGTCCCGTGGAAAGGAAATATATACGGACAGACAGATTCTTGATAGCTGTTTCAGAGAGATGTTTATTTCTCCAGCCGCATGGCCGGAGCTCTGCCCAGGAACTGTTCCAGTCACGGGACCAAGGGTCCTTCTGCCCGCGCAGGGAACACAAACCAACCAATGGGAACGAGGCTGAGCAGGGGCAGGAAACCCCGTGTCTGTGCCCTCAGGGCCCCTCTCCCAGGGCTCCATGGCAGGGGAGGGACCCCAACACCTCACCCGTTTTATTTTAATAAAAGGAGAATGAAAACAACTGGATAAACATAACAAGAACAGTTTCAAAACAAAACAAGCCACCCTCCTGAGTCTTTAAATGTCCAAACAGATTCTCTGGAACATCTTAGGGCTGACAGAAGGGAGACAGAACTCTCTGAGCATGCTTTGTGGGGAAACTGAGGCAGGAGAGGGTTTAACTTCTTCCCTCCCCCTTTTCATCCCCCACTCGGCATTGGAAAGGGATTTTTGGGGAAACAATTGGCAAAAGCATGGTTTTGTGAGGGAAACCATGGATGAAAAAACGGATTGGGAATACACTGGGGGTAACAGGACATAGGGTAAAAGGGAAAGGTGGGATTAGGAAAGGGAAACTGTAGGGGGGGCTTACAATGGAGATATTGTCTAACATGACTACGATTTTTTGCATATATACTGCCTTTTACAGGAACACCATCAGGCCCAGTGACCTGCGATGCTTGTAACCCTTTTCTCCCTAGTACAATATTAAATTCCACCACCTCTCCATCTCCCAAGCTTGGGATGCATTTTTCAGGGTTATTCTTTTTAATAGCAGTTCTATGCACGAATATGTCTTGCTGGTTGTCACACCTTGTTATAAAACCATAATTTTGCTTAACATTATACCATTTTACTATCCCTAAGGTCTTAGTTGCTATGATCTTTTCCTTTTTCCGAGTGGCTGCTGTTTTCTGTCTCGCTGCGTCTTTGCTCTCTCTTTCAGTCGCTCCCGTGTTGGAATTGTCGGGGCTGCTCGTGCCTGCGCGCTCTTCCCGGGGTCGCGTTCGGGGCTGCGCGGGCCGGGCCGGGCCACGCCGCTCAGTTCTCCGTGCGTCGCCTCCTCTGGTCGCAGCTTCGCTGCCGATGCCGGGCGCTGCACCCACGTCTCGGCCGGGCCCCCGAGCGATGACCCCCCCGCGCTCCGCTCCAGCGCGCGTCTCGGCTGGGCGCAGCTCCGTTCCACCGCCATCGCCGCCAGCCGCTGCCCACACACCGCCCCTCTCGGTCGGGCGTTCACGGGGCTCGCTCCACCACGCACTGCACGCGGCCGTGCGGGTCCTGCCGGGTCCCGCCGCTCCCCGCTCCGCCACCGACACTGCGGCTCGCGTGGCTCCGCCTGCACGCGGGAATTGCCTCGCTGCTGCTCGCAGAGCGCTCGGTGCACGTGGCCTGGGCCGCACGGTCCCTGCGCCAGGCTTCCCTTCGCCAGGACACAGCTGACACTGCTCAACAGTCTCGGTAACTAAATAATATTCACGAAAATATTCTTCCATCGGCATATATTTTGACTCCAGTATTAACTGTGTCCAAACGGTTTTCCAAAAGCCCTTGGTAAGAATTAAATCCCAAGAAACATAGAAAAAGTTCTTAAACAACCATGCCAGGAAGTGTTTCAGTTCTTTTTGAGCTTGAATCAAGCTAAAATTTACAAATCGTTGTTCAAGAATCATTTTAAGTTTAAGATAAATGTCCATATGCGGCTCTGAGAGCCAAGAGTCTTCCCACATTTCCTCCATAGTTTAGATATGGAATAGCAAAGCAAAACCAAGAAGAGGAATCCAAAGTTTCCAGGGTTTACTCACACAAATCAGTCGCTTAGGGATCGGGGATCGTTCTGCTCACAAATCTCCACCATTTGTTGCAGTGGGGATACTGCAACACGCATATATCAAACCAGGAGTCCCGTGGAAAGGAAATATATATGGACAGACAGATTCTTGCTAGATGTTTCAGAGATGTTTATTTCTCCAGCCGCATGGCCGGAGCTCTGCCCAGGAACTGTTCCAGTCACGGGACCAAGGGTCCTTCTGCCCGCGCAGGGAACACAAACCAACCAATGGGAACGAGGCTGAGCAGGGGCAGGAAACCCCGTGCCTGTGCCCTCAGGGCCCCTCTCCCAGGGCTCCATGGCAGGGGAGGGACCCCAACAGTTAACCACACGGTGTTACCAGACAATCATCCTTTCTTAAAGCAAACAAAGCTACGTAACAGAAACCAGTTCTGTAATTAATAAATGGCAAACATAAAAGGGCATTTCAGATAATGTGGATCTTGAAGATTGTTTATCCTCACTAGCTGGTCTTAGGAAGATGTAGCAATGCTGGATAGGTTTTAGTGGCATCTAAATTGCCATGCAATTTCTGAATTAGAGAAATTAAGGTGGTATCAACACAGTCCCTACGTGCATATGGTCAGTTCAGATGTGATAAAAAAGCAAGGCAAACTTCTGACGGCAGAAGATGGATGATGATATTGACAGCCATTTAAATAGTTGTAAAATGTGCCTATCAAACAGAATTGTTCCAGCCCTGGGACTATTTTACCTGCAAAAGGGGGCAAGTAAATCACATGAGACAGATTCCATTGACTTTGAGGAAAAGGAAAGACAAGCCTTTTTTATTGCTATTGATGTTTGCTCTTATTGACTAAGTGTTTGCCACAGACTCAAGTACCACCAGACACATAAATACAAGGAGAACCTTGTGTGTGTCCTTTATCTGACTGGGGGAAACAATTTGCAATTTACATTCAAGGGATCTGCAGTTTTCCTCCAACACACAGAACAGTTTGAGAAGAGTGTGCTGAAAATTGGTTCAAATAATCCTCCTGTCCTACAAAGTCCTTGCTGAGTTCAAAGAGAATGCTTTCCTTTATAGTGCAGAAGAAAACATTTGACACTCTATCACTGTGATTTCACTGCCTGAATTATCTCTGAACTTTGCTAAGTCACAGCCTGGCTTAGTTTGTTAATGCTATATTTTGTGAAGATGTTAGGGCATAGGGTCACCTTAAAAAAGACTGATGCAGGAATTCCCTTCCTCATAAATTTTTGTGGAAAAAACTAGCTCTAATAAATGTGTGCAACAGAAAAAGAAAATGAAAAAATTGTAACAGCCTGGATGATTAAGAGGAGGAATATTTCTGAATGATCAAGACACAAGTGAAAATCCATTAAAGCAATACAACTCTCAGCTGTCACATCCCTCTCTGGGAACCATGGAGGAGCTCATGTTTCCAGAAGGGATAACAGACTTCAGCTGTTACATCTAACAAGGTTACTAATTTAGCTCTGGAGGTAGAAATCTGTAATTTGTTACCAGGGGTTTCCTGTCCAGACCTCCCAGGAGGGACCTTACAGTGAGACCAACTGGGGTTTGAGTAATACAGAAAATAGAGAATACAGGCTTTTGGCCAGGATAGGTTCTGGGAATAGAAAGTGTGTTCTTGAAATTAATAGCCATCTTAATGAATCATTATTTTACAAAGGCCTCAACTTATTTCAAAACAGCTTTACAAGAATAAAATCTTCCTATGCTACCTGTAGTAACGCAATTATCATATATTGCATGCTGTACTGATATAGTATGGGAATTCATATATAACTTACAGAGAAAGCTACATTTTGGACTTCTTTATGATTTATTAATCATCAAAACTTAAGTACTTGGAAGAACTTAAAACTTAAAAGAGATTCTGTTTTCCTCTGCTGATGAATTATTGTACATTTTATGATGGAATAAGGTGAATCATTACAAAGTATAACATAAGTCTAAATTTGTTAGCACTTTTAGGCAGACAACACGCATCTTTTGAGTAACTAAACGTAAGTTTAACATAACCTCAGCTACAACAGTGCAATAAATGTGAGTAGATGACTTGGCTTTTTTTATTATTATTTTTTGAATTTGCACTGTTGGTCACAGGTTACTGTGGGGAAAAGAACATGCAGGTTTAGAGCTAGGTGAGTTATCTGGGCTAAAGCAGTTTTCTTTTCACAGGCACAGATAGCAAGCATCCCTTTGTGCTTAGAAAGGGAATGGGTAAATTTCAGAGGGAAAGTGATGTTGTTGCTACAAGGATTACAAAGACAAACTTTGAAATATGGATCTGTATCTACTCCTGTAAGGTGACACTCCATTGACTTCACTTGATACTTGCTTTACTGAGAATTGGTCCAACAGATTTTAATGCAGACTGTAACAGAGAAAAAATTGCTTTCTGCACAGCTGATGGTGTAATGTTGTTTTAAACAGATTGGATGAATTGAAACACTCTCTCTCCCTCCCTCCTTCCCTCCCTCCCTCTTTTTGCTTCAAATGTTTGAATGACAAGGGTCTTTTCTGCCCTTAATCAGATCATAGATGCAAGCGTCTATTCTAAAGCCACTCTTGTTTTTGTCAACCTGTTTGCTTGCATATTGCTGGTAGGAGAGCTTTCTAATCACAATATTCCAATCTAAAGAAAATCTATAAGAGGCAGAAATGAGAGATGGCTCAAATCACCTTGCAGCTAGTGTTTGTTCCAAATAGAACAGTCTTTGAGGCATTTGTCATTATAACTAGAAGAGTTTTATGGCCCTAAAAACAAAGGTCAGAGACTGCATATGCTTCTGTACTGCACGTAATCATCATTTACAATTGCACCAGAGTGTGAAATAGTAGTCAGCTTTTGTTGTTTTTTTCTTAACCTCTTCTTATTTAATAAAGTCTCTGTACCAATACAAAGACTGCAATGAAACTTTAAGATTTCTCTGTCAAGTGTTGGGTCACTCTGTTTTTCTGGAAAGGTTTGCACTGCTCCTCCTTGGGGCAGAAAAATAAAAAAAGTGAAATAATAAAAATCCCAAGTTGTTAGACTGAGTTTTTGTGAGCCTCCAGGATGTCAATGTTTCACATTTAGCACACAGTTCCCAAAGAAATATCTGTTAGATGTTCAAGGGATAAAGTCAAAGAGGAGATATTGATTGAGCAAATGAGTTGGATTAGCCTGGGGTTTGGGATATCAGTGCTGCCATTTTGTGAGATGTTTAAGCTAATGATGTTTATGGAGGTAATTCTGGGCTTGACTTAGTATTTGCTGAAGACAGTAGAGGCCCTTCTGTCTACTTTAGTGGCATTTCAAATAGGTTCATAGCTGAGTAGGGGGCAAAGCCAGTTGGGGAGAAATAGTGCCCCCTCGATGTCTTCATTGCTTATATATCTGTATGTGTTTATGTATATAGAAATATTATAAAAAATTTAAAAATCTGTCTTTATTGATCCCCAAGAGAATATATTTTATTATTCTCCTTGCTTTTTTTGGTGTGTAGGATTTACTCTAAACCTAGCAGCAGCAAGACTTGCTCACTGAAAACAACATCATAGCCATGAGGATTTGTGGCTCTTTATACTTGACAATTCATAAAGGTGTTACTCAGATCACTCCATTCTCACATATGTTAATTAAAAGATTGAATATTTATGTAGAGCTTATACTTTCTGAGAGTTATTTTCTTGATAATATGACTGTCTTTCATAGAATCAAAAAACGGCCTTGGAAGAGACCTTAGAGATCACTGAATTCCAATCCCCCCTGCTTTACACATGAATCCCTCCCACAAGAGAATGTTGCTCAGAGCCCCATCCAGCCTTGCCTGGAACACTTCCAGGGATGGGAAGTTCACATCCTTTCTGGGAAACCTGTTCCAGTTCCCTCTGTAAGAGCAGTGAGGCACCTTTAGAAGACTTGTAACTGTACAGTACCTATTGCTTGGCAATTGAAAAGCTTGACATAAATATTCACATTTTAGACCTTAGCCAATACTTGAATTTTACAACCTCTCTCATCCCACCAGGAGAGTCATGGGCTGAAATTAGCATAACCTTGAATGCTTCAGCTGGGCTTGTAGCAGAGATTTACAAGTACCATTTCATCAAGCAGTGGCCAGAATCCCATCAAGGATTTTCTAAAAAATTCAAAAAGCTAAAATCTAACCCCCTCTCCATGATAACTCAGAAGATACATAGTAAGATGACCTTAAATCTCCCCTGAGAAGTGTGTTGAAAAGAAAAGTTTTGTCTTCTGGTAAGAATGGATACAACTCAAATATTCTATAGGAGAAAACAAAATAGTTAGGAATTTTGCAGCAAAAGAGGCACAGTACATGGCAGACCCCTGCTACTGAACTGCATGATGCTTTGCATCATAGACCATCCCTCTAATTGTGATGACTTATTTTTATTCAAGAGCAGTTAAAACTCATTTTTATGCTGCCTGCTTAGCACTGCCCTTGCCTGGAGACCACTGTGGCTTAAACCTCAAATACGTTAAATAAGAAATTGTAAACAGTGGCATGAAACTTTGGAAGAACTAATTGGAATGTAAAAGAAGCATTATAATTTGAAAATGTAAACTGTAAACATAAGGGCAGGTAACCTCTGGAACAGAAAAGTGCAAGAGAGAATAGAATCCATGGGATCAATTTGTTGCCCCTTCATAAAATAAGCATGAAACCCAGAAAATCAAAATTTAAAAATAAAATTTCCAAAAAATTTAAAAATATTTGGAAAGACATATATTCCCTGAATACCTCATTCTCCCTTTTTATGACAGAAGATTTTTTTTTTCCTGTGAAGCAAAAACCCTCCTCTCTCCTCTTCCCAAAGCCACTTCAGGGAATAAATATAGAAAGACCTTCTGATAAGACCCACAAAACCTCACAAGCTTTCTCTCTGCCTTGACTTTGCGAAGGAGTAAGCTAGTTTTGCCTTACATGGATATCAGCTCAATTAGTGCACGCAGATTTGTTGATAGTCTATCAGATTTCTCATCACTGCAACAGCTTCCCAATCAAAAAGATTACACAGAGGACATCTTACAAAAATGTAGTTATAATTTAACCTGGAATTTATGCTCATATGGAGTGAGAAGGGATGACTAGACTTTTATTCGTGAGGGATGGTGCCAACACAGGTTGTGTAAAAGGACAGATCTGCATTTGGGTGCTGTGTGCAGCCATTATGTGTGAGGCATTTTAGGACTAATCAAACTGTACTTGATTCCCAGGCACTCTCAGGACTACTAATGGAGCTGGAGGGTAATGCTGTGGCATTTGTGAGAGTCATCCTGCACCAAAAGGAAAGGAGTTTTCCATGTGGGGAGGCGCTCAGTATGGCTGTTACTTTAGTCTTGGGGTATGACACAGTGCAGCTGAAAGAAACAGGTCAGTCCTTGGTGCTGTCCTGATCCTTTAGGTGCAGAAAAAAACCAGTCACCTCTACTTTTCGCTACCTTACTAGTTTTTGGCTTGGATTTGAGGACAGATGAGTTTGTGACACACGTGGAGAAGTTAACTTGAGATCGTGATGCCATAAAATTTCCTACATTGTTTTCTATTGTTGTGATGAGATATACCTGTTAGGTATAAACTGTGATCTCTTACATATAAAAAGTGATTCAAAATTATCCTGTGGACGTCACAAATATAATAAAATACAAATACATTTTACCAGAGATACTGCAAACTATAGAAATGAGCAGTTCTTAGTTTTACATTGATTAACACAAAAATCTGCCTCAGTAATACTGAGTTAGGAAATGATCCTGGGACACAGGTATGAGAGACCAAAGTCTGCCTAAATATGACACTAAAGTCATATAGTCATGTAGGAGGGAAAACAAAGATAGAAAATATCAAAAGAAGAACTTTTAATCTATACAAGAGGAGCCAGAAGTAGTGGTAAGAGGAAGAGCAATACACACACAAAAGTAATTATACTGCTAAGCAAGCACATGCTTGAGAGATCGAAAATGATACTCAAAGAGAGAAGAATTAAAAAACAAATATCAGTGAACCACGGGAAAAAACGTAAATCATCTGTGGTCAAAGTGAAGCTTAGAAAAGTTTTAAACATCAGATAAGAAGAGGACTGTTGAGACTAGGCAATGTAACAGGGAAGCAAAGGTGAAGACTGTTGCTAAGGTTTCACAGGAGATTAGTAGTGCAGTTATTCATTTTTTAATTATGTGAGATACAAGAAATGTGAGACAACAAATATTTAATAAATGACCAGCATTATTTATTCATAGAGGACAGAGCCAATGGAAAAGGAGAAAATATTAATTAATTTTGCACTTCAGGATTCCCAGCAGAATGTGTAGAACAGATGCTGAAGGTAAACAAATCTCTTACACTGCAATTGGATTTACCATAGACAGAGCTGTAGAAGAGGAGTAATATAAAATATAAAAACTCATGTGGAAATCATCCAAACTCAGTTTCCAGACCATAAACAAGTAATTCTATTTTTTTTCTGCAAAGTATGCATTGTTTTATCAGTATTTGTTTTGTAACAGTTCCCTGTATGAACCTCTGAACAGATCCTTTGGTCTTTGTCCAAAAAACTACTATCTCAGGCCTTATGGTGTCTTTCTGGGCCAGTGTTTCTGAATCTTTCTGGAATGAAGCTTGATTCTGCCATATCTTTTCCTCAACTCCTTCCACCAGGTGTCATTCCCTGATATATTCTCCAATCTCAGTTTTTATTCTTTCCTCCTGGGATTGTGCTGCTTTCATCTTGCTTACCTTCATCCAGAAGCAAAAGAACAGAGGGGTTAAATAAAACCCTCAAGAAGCAAAAACCCAAAGGGGTTAAATAAAACCCACACAAAATTTGCACCAGACATAGCTATATATCACAACTCACCTGTAATCTACTCCAAAGCATTCTTTACCAACTTGTGTAGTGAGTTGGCTTGACACTTTATTCAATAGGATGATATCATTGAGTGATTTAAACTGAAACAGAATAGAATTGTGTAAAGCACAACTCTAAGCCCATATATTTATCACTGTCTGGTCCAGAATTGAAAGTGAGAAAAAGATGGGAAAAAAATTCAGTGTTTCCAGAAGTTTTTCAGAAGTTTCAGTAGCTTCTGAAAATTAGAAGCAAAAACCTCAATATTTAAATAGTTGCCCGGGTGCAAGTTACCCATCTGCACACTGCAGCACCTGGTGGAGTCGCCAGAAGCTTTGCATCAAGTCCCAGGTATCACATGTCAAATATAAAATAGTTTTCCTCTCTAGGAATCAACTTTTCAGAACATAGGCACTTCCCAATATTGAAGTCTTGGATCTTGTTAAAGAGGATACAGACAAGAGACATGTTAGATTTTTCACTTGCAGACTGCTTCCTGATGAATAGGAAGTACTTTCATATGAACCACTGCTGAAATGTGTTTTGGAAATGATTCCCTTGAGAACAACAATTTGAGAGCTGGTAAAAATGATGAGATAATAAATCAAAATAACTTCTGATACCCAGATTGTAAAAGGATGAACTGAAGCTCTGACAAACAGATATCAGTCACGTTTCCAGAGTAAGAGAGATCCCACCTAGCTAAAATTGTACCTTCTCTTCTTTCTTTGGGTTCTTTGACTTGGTGGTATTCCACAAATATCAGCTGTGCCTGAAAATAGAGAATTTGGGATGTTCATAGAATCATTAATTTCACAGACATCACTAATTATTGATTATTCTTAGGCACATGGGAAAAAGAAGAATTTCTTCCCTGGAGAAGTTAGATGTTCCATAAATTTTGATTTCAAATGAACAAAATATCTTTTTTTGTGCTGCTCTTAACTAATGGTACCCATTTTATATGGAACAATAAATGAAGCATTGAAAATAATTCATTTGCTATCAAGACCACAAAATCACTTTATTACTTGGAGATTTTTCTGGAATAATGGGTATGAAAAACTCACAAATTTGCTGCCATAGCTCTATTACTCCATAACACACTTTGCAAGAGATAGGAAGAAAAGCTTTAAATAGCATGCACTGTGTCATTTGAAAACTAAAACTTGACAGAGGAAGAAGTCCATAAGACAGGGTTTTATACAAGTTTTAGAAACTTGTTGAAGTTCCTAATTTAACTGTAGCCTTTCTTCAGCAGTAAAATCAAGTTCAAAGAGGACCTTAGAAACCCAGCTCAATTTTGTTCTCAGCAAAACCTGGAGGAGGTCAAAGAAGCATTTTTCTTTAGTCAGATCTTTAAGAACAAATCACAGTGTAATGGAAAGATGTTTAACAGGCAAGGAAATTCACTAGAACTTTACACATATCTTAATAAAAAGAATAAGATTTTAACAGGAACTTGTCATATTTTGCATCTGTGAGGGAACAACAACAGAAAAAAGACCAATTTTGAAAGTGCCATCAAACAGAGGCTTTCAAAGTGATCTAGCATTTAAGAGTCTGTTCTATTGGAAGATTCACCCAGCTAGCTCTATGTCTCTTTTCTACAGATCTGTGAGTCCTAGAATTTGACCAAATTTTCAGAAGAAAGAAAGGCATGCTTTTTTCTCCTTTATTGTACAGTATTTTGATTTTGGTTATCTTTTTATCCTTTCCCTCTGAGTACTTTCCCTCATTAGTTACAAGATAAGTAGACCTAGCAAGCATAAATATGCTTTAAAATTGTTAAGCAGCCTATTTGCTGCCTTTTAGTTTACTCTTCAGTACCACCTTTTTGATATATACTTACTGCTAAACTATTGACTTAGGTGATTAAATCGAAATTGTTGGTAAGATACTATTTAGCTTATGTGTAAACTATGCTCATGTCTTAATGGTTCCCTCATTTCTCTTCCAATTTTCAGTTGCTCAATGAAATCGTGTTTTGGCTCTTTGATCTTCAAATTTCCCTTCAAGCCCTGTAATTTCTCTATTACTTGTCAGACAGGATAGTGTTTCTACTGTCTTCTTGTTTAGTAATATGTATGAATATGGACTTGCTTCAGATAAATTGGTAACGTTGAACGTATGAATGTTTTTACTGTTTTGAAAGAAAAAAGAGGGCACCACCTTTTTTTTCTCATAACTTCCTTTATCAATGGAATTTTAAGGAACTAACTTTTATACTGTGGGAAATAGCAGTTCTTACTTGATGTGTGGGAATAATTGTTTGAATTTATTCCTACAAGGTTCTCATCAGGAATTATCAGACCTGAATGGCACTACCAGAATGACAGTAGCAGAGGCAGTCCACTGTGAAGGATTTGACAACCATTTTTACAAGCTGACAGCTGAAAGAAAGGCCACCAGGTAGAAAGACATACAACTGACTTGAAATGGAGATCTGGTGTGCCAGATGATTTTGAAAAGTCACCACTGGATAGGGATGAAAAATCTGGAATAAAGAAAAAAATATCAGGCATGAAGACAAATATAAAATATCATTCTATGGTAGTTTGTGGCTGAATAATAATTGCTAGCGAGTTCTGAAAAGATGGCCAGTGATGGCTCAAATTCCACTCATTGATTACTTGCCTGGGAGACATATCTCTTTTTTAGTTCTACTCAGTGGTAGCTGACTTGCTGGGATGGATCCATTTTGATTTTTTAAATCGATCTCTTGTACAGCTGCCACTGTATACAGTAGATTGCAATAATACTCTTTGTCTCAGGAAATGGGGTTGAAGGTAGGTAGGATTGGTACCCTGGAGGTAGGTCAGCCAGCCTTCTCAGAAAGATTGTGTCAAATATTAGTTTCTTCAGTCCTTGAGGTCTGCAAAGAATATTAAGCCTCTAGCAAGGGAAGGTTCTTAGATGTAATCTTAGAGATTACGAACCAAATATTTAATTTGTGTACAGGAAATTCCTAAATGGTATAAAAGGAATTTGATGTGACTTCGGGATTCACCACATCAGACCTGAGAGGCACTTTCATATCATGCAGAGGCTGCAGGAGTTGCTATGTATAGCTCGAGGGACACCAGCTGTGCCCTACATAGAACTCATGTCACCAGGCTACTCAGCGGTGCTGCTATGTGCTCACAAATGGCTTTATTTATGGGCATAGTGATAATCTTCTACAGACTGGACACGCCCCAGAAATGTGCACTCACAGCTCAGAGAGCCAATCCTATCCTGGGCTGCATCCCAAGCGGTATGGCCAGCAGGGCGAGGGAGGGGATTCTGCCCCCTTGCTCTGGTGAGACCCCACCTGGAATGCTGCATCCAGCTTTGGGGTCCCCAGCTCAGAAAAGACATGGACCTGTTGGATCAAGTCCAGAAGAGGGCAACCAAGAAGATTAGAGTGCTGGAGCACCTTTCCTATGAGGACAAGATTAGAGAATTTGGATTGCTCATTCTGGAGAAGAGAAGACTTTGGGGTGACCTAATTGTGGTATCCCAGTATCTAAAGGGAAACGCCCTACAAGAGAGATGGAAAAGAACATTTTAGAAGGCTATATAGTGACAGGACAAGAGGGAATATCTTTAAACTGAAAGGGGGTAGGTTTAGAGTAGATATTAGGATTATTCTTGATTGTGAGGATTGCAAGGCACTGGAACAGCTTGCTCAGAGAAGATGTGGATGTCCCATCCCTGGAAGTGCTCAAGGCCAGGTTGGATGGGGCCCTGAGCAAGCTGGTCTAATAAAAGGTGTCCTTGTCCATGGCAGTGGGGTTGGAACTAGATGATCTTTAAGGTCCCTTCCAATCCAAGCCATTCTATAATTCCATAATTGTTGAAGATGTCCAGAATTTATTCAGTATTACAGAAGCTCAGGATTCCCTGTTTCAGCTGACATAGCAGCTTTCATAGCCTGTCTTGGCTTGCCTTGGGTAAAGTGACAGCATCTCCAAATCCCATTTGCTATTGACTAAGCAGCGGAGGAGCCAGATGACCTCTATCAGCTGTTCCTGAGACATGCCGAAGAATGCAAATATCACCTTTGTAGGTGCAGGATTCATAAGTCCTCCTCTTGTTGACAGCATGGAGATATGGATGCTATGCATGACAGCACATCAGAGCTTTTCTGATCTAAACTTGTACAAGCCTTGCCATCTGACCAGACAAAAATCCATCAATTGTTCAAGCAAGCAGAAAGTGCTCAGTGTTTAGCCATGAAAAGATAGCAAAAATACTAACATAGACAGTGTACTTTATACCTTTGTGAGACTCCCAAAAGGGCACCCCACCACCTTTGATGGTAGATTTTTCTCATGATTTCCTCCAGACTGCCTGTTACCCAGGTTTGGCTTTAGCTGATTTCAAACCCGTCCTAGCGGTATATCCATTGTCAGCATTGTGCATGTACATCTGAGGGGAGGGAGCAAGCAAAGAGGGAAAGCACCCAAGGGGAAGGCCATCAGTTTGCAGAAGTCTAATATCCTCAGGACGATCACTAAGGCAAGCAGATAAATTAAAAACCTTTCCCAGCCAGCATTCTCCTGAGGGGCTGTCGGTGCCTGCCCCCCTCCTGCTGCTCATCATACTTCACTGTTGCAAGCAGCAGGCAGCCCTGAGACGCCTGTCTCTGTGGAGGCCTGTTGAAAGGGCTCATCCTTTCCAGCGTGGCAGTGTGTTGTTTATTTATGGTGCTGGTGCTGCAGCAGGCGTGGGGCCTCTGCAAAAGAACACACGGCTCTGTAAGATAATAAAACAGCCAGAAGGCTTTCTGTGTGTTTGTGTCACAAAAGGCTCTTCAGAGAGGAACAGTTTTAGTGTCTGAGGAATGAAGTGCTATTTCAGAATCTGGAGGCTGCAGGTTCTTTTAACAATGGAATGTTCTGTCCATATTTTTCATGTAATAAAAAGAGCAGCACAATATGCCTCCTTGCTTGCCTAGAGACCATTTGAAATTTTTAATGCTTAAACCAGAGAGAGAGAGAGCATGGAGTTCATTGCCAGGTTGACATGAACACAGAAATACTTCTTCTCTCTTCCCTGGGGACTGAAAGGTATGATGGAAAAGACTTTCAAAAGAATTGTGGTCGGGAGGATGAATTGGGGAGTTGATAGTCAAGATCTAACTCTAGCCAGATGCAGTTTCAGATACCAGATTAGCATGGCATGGGTTTGCCTCCTACTTGACTACTTCAGTTGAAAGGTATTTATGATTTTAATCCTAAATCTAAGAAATTAGGTTTTTGCTTTTTTTTAAGCATATTGTTTTTGTCCAGACCACATTAGATTATCTGTTGCAGCAGCCAGTTGAGATTCCTAGTTTTAAAGAAAAGGAGATACAAATATTTTTTATCATAGTATTGCAAAAACTTTTTGTTAAGATATTTTGGGTTGAATGTTCATTCCATTATTTGCTGAAAGTTGGACTATTTCCTATGTGAATGCTGGTCACTCAACCATTCTGCATGGACTCTCACATTTTCAGTTTCCAAATCAATTCACATGGCACGTCAGAGAGGCTCTGGACATTTTGGTAAATAACATGATTGGTGCTGCTCATCAGCATCCTGGTTTTAAGGCTTGTTGCACACTGTGAACAAAATACTTTCGTTTATGTTTACAGAGTTTGTTTTACAACTTAGGCTAAAAAATACATTTATATCAAAGCATATGCTTTGCAATAATGGAAAAAAGGTACAAAAATAGATTGAAAAACTACTGTAAGTTATTACAGTTATACTCAAGTGTGAGGATTTTCCTTGCACACACCAGCTTGACATGTAAGGTACAGTATCGAATCTCCACACCCTGCGTCACTGAGTGCAAACCTTAGAGAAAAGTACATCTTTTCAACTCCAGCTGTCCAGAATCACACAGTACATATGCTTGGGAATTTCTATCCTCTCAAGATGGATTAACCTCTTTCTTTTTATTTTAGATTTATATGACTTAAATTTGTTATGATTTGATGCTAGGGCATGGCATCACATGGTTTGGTGAAATATATTAATTCTCCTCTTCTTTCCACGTTAATATTACTGTTAGATACCTCAATGAGGTAATTGCTGACTTCAGACTACACTCTACTGACTGCTGCCTCTGCCTAAGGTGCATAACTTTATGAGTTGTATGTGAGGAACAATATTCATGTCCTGTCTCATTACAAAATGTATGCTTTTTCTTTTGATACATACCTCTCTAGTTTATTTGCATTTCTTAGTCATTATATATCTGAGATATTTGTTTCAATTATTTTCAAAAGGACTTTTTTCCTAGAGATTATGGGTTTATTTCATTCATGGTTATAATTTCAAAGAGGAAGTGCTGTTTGTGAAGTTAATAGCCATGTGTTTGATCAGCTTCTTTATTTTATGTATAAAACTGGGTGACTTAATTTTGAATAAGCTTCCCAATGCAGCCATCAAAATAGCTAGAAGGGCATAAGTTACTTTTATTTTTTGAAAACAAACTGCTATGCTTTATAAATCTCCATACTATAAAACCATCAGGTAATGAGGAATAAGCAAAGACTAAGAGAAGAATTATATTTTTATGTTAAAAACATTATTATTATTATAATAAATCATGAACTGGAGGGAGAAAAGCAGTTCTTTTTTTAATGTAGCTCTGAGGAAGAGATGCTGTATTGATAATGCAGGTGAATGGAGTCCAGTGTTATATGGGTAATGGTTGTCCAAGTCTCTGCAGCTTCCTCTTAACTGTGTTTATAACACCTCAGGCTGTGAAGACTTAGCTTTGAATAGTTTATTCATTTCAACACCTATTCAGCTTATGGAATACATGAGGAAACCGTGAGACAGAACTGGTCATATTATTTCCAGTACGTAATACTTGATATGAATTTTCTCCGCTTTGTGCATCATTCCTGCTTTTCTTTGTGGAAAAGTCCTTTAAATGACAACACAGTGTGCATTTGAGGCATCCTGGTCCTCTTCCGTTTCTGTACTATAGAATACAGGCTTTATATCTAAACAAATATCTGTGAAATGGAGAAGTGACTCATTTGACTAAAAGCATGAAAGCATTTGAGAGGTACTAGATAAAAAATTTAGGCAAGGACAAGGAGAAAGTCATCATCTGCATCACACGTCTAGTGGTGGAGTGTGATGGCATGATCCTCCCTATCCATTTGCATAATTGAAATATTTTCTCCATGATCGTAACTTCTTCACTCTAACCACTGGTAGCTGAAAAACAGCAAAAATACCTGAAATGACCCAATATGCAATCTCTGTGAGTGCCTAGCAGGCTGCCTGGTAACTGTAAAGGTGGGCTTCATAGGGAAAGGAATTACAGTCTTAAGCTGAAGCACAACGGTTTTCTAATGTTGCGTCCAATTCCCTTCACCTCAACACATGAAATTTTGATTATTTTATTTACTAATTGTTCTATTTGCAGTCTTTGAGACCAGTTCCCAAAGAGAGAATGAGCTGGTCAACTACGTGCCAGGCAAAGAGAGGTTAAGGAGACAACTTCAAAATTGTGACTATATTAAATTTTACTATATACAATTGAGACTTTTAGGGAAAGTTGTTTATATTCTAGGGTAAGCAGAGATACTATAAAATATTTTCCACTCAAGTGTTAACAAGACTGAAATTTCTCTGATCTCAGTTTCTCTGAGTAACAAAACCCTTTGCTAACTCTCTTTACTATGAGAAAAAGAACTCTTTACTCTTGACTTGATCTCTGGGATATTTGAAACCAGGATTTTAAAGATTAGTTTAAGAAATTCTTGTACGTGATCATTTAATTTTTTTTGAAATTATGTAAAGTCCTCTTGTAGTTTCCATCTTCGATTTATTGAAACAATACGTAAAGCAAATATAGGAATAATGGGCTTATACAGAATTTCCATCCTTCAATTTTACAAGATTTGATCCAGCAAGACAAATCTATTTATACCACAGACTAACTTCATATATTGCACTGCTGCAGAAATCAATAGTCTGTGGCTATGAAAGCAAAAGAGAAGCCCTGTTAATTCATTAGCAGGTCTAGGTTACATCTTAGTGTGGTCAGTCTACATTAATACTCTCTGGAAGTGAATCAGAAAGAGTAGTCTCTGTAGGACACCAGACTGCAGTTGGCAAAGAAAGAAATGTTTTCATTTTTGGATAAACATCTCAATTGCATCTCTAACAATGAGCCTGTGACTGAAAGATGTAGGAGCTGAAGAAGTCAAAGGAAGCCTTGTTCACTCTTTATGACTTCTTATCAGGTACAGCTTGCCTTCTTGATGGAGCAGTAAGAACATTTCCTCCCATTTCAATGTACTTTAACATGTACTGAAATCTAGAGGAGCCCTTTCATAGTTCTCTCTTCCTGCACCCTTCCCAATGCAAGTGAAAATTGTGTATGTAATATATTAATTTCCTGCTATTTTTCTGTTGGCATTTTTCTATAATAAGCATCTAGTCGGAAGAGTGGCTATTTTCCTGAAGTGCCAGCTCTGGGAGATTATGTGTTATGATTTAGATGATAATTCTAAGGTTGGCAGTGAGCATGGGAAGTAATGCATACTTCGTATAATGATAGTTGTCTTATTTTTTGGTCAGCAGATGTAAAATTTCTTGCTAAAAATCAATGAAAATGCAGTGGGAGTGTTTATTTTCTGTTCCTTTTACTCTTTCAAAGATTAAAGCTAAAATCAATTATTATTTTTAAATAGGAATTCCACTCAAAGAAAATGTGAGGAAATTATGTAATTTACCTATGAATACATAATTCAATACAGACCTTGATTTTAAGTAGCTATAATTGGTACTTCAGGTACAGAGTACCTCAGGTGATGCACATTCTGAAGCAAAAGCCAAAACCCTGGTCAAAAGACTCTTTGGCCAGAATATTTTTTTCTTTGCGTGTTTTAGTGTCACAATTGCACACCTTTTCTAAATAGCACTGTGGTGAAAGTTTGGCATCTCACATCCTCCTAGAAGGCGTATCAAACTGGCGGCTGTGATGGGTATGACATTGACAGCATGTAGCCATGTCTAGACATATCTCTTCCAAGCAGTCTTGATAGTGTTATTTAACCTGCTTTGCAGTCATGTAAAACTCAGACTGAGTATTTATTTGGCCTACTGATTCTAGCCCAGGAAGGTGAAAAAAATACATAGGCTCACATAACTACTGCAGCAATGTTGTCAACTTTCTAAAACATAAATCTGAATTCTTTTTAGACATGAACAAGTCCAAAAATAAAAATTTATTAGGTACTGCATATATAAGTGGAAAATCAGAAGTCTTTGGGATTTTTTCATCTTTAAATAAAGCTGTGAAATACTGTCTATTAACATGCGTTAAATTACATGTATTATGAATACTTTGTAGATTTTGCTCTTTTGATGATGAAATGCCTAGTGCTTCTCGTTGACTTGTGTTGTACAGGTTTATATGTTTTTATGACATATTGTTGCTCCTAAATTATGATAATTCTGACCTAGAACAAGAGAAGATCCCTTGTGTAAGATGTAATTGGAACTACCAGCTGCTGTCTCTAGACTTATTGCTTTGTCACGGATTTGCATAGCTCTTCTGTTGGAAAGTACTACTGCCTTCTCATTTTAAGTTGAATTGTATTTTTCCACATTCACTTCATGACCAGTTCCACAACAGCAGGTTTGGCACTGTGTATAATATGGTGCAGAAATGGAAATAAATTTTGGTTAGAGAAATTTTCAAACTGGCAAATTATTACAAGAAAAATAGCAACAAATTGAATATCAGATCCCAGACTACTACATCTATCTTCAATGGAGAAGTGTGCTGATCTTTGGAGAACTTATCACCTGTAGCTGGACTACCTACAAGTCTTTCTACTCTTCTTGCATTTCAGCCCAAACTTGTGTTGGAATAACAATGTATTGTGTTTCTATAATTTCTGACAGTACAGTACCCTAATGCTTTAAATTGTATTTCTATGCCACTGACTTTGATATCTTATATTGAGTGAACAAACACTATTTTCAATATTAGTAGAGCATTAAAGATATAGAATTAAGAGAAAATAGCATAGTATTTTTTAAAAATAGGATAATTTATTTGTTTACCCAGAGGAAGATATCTTTAAAGATACAGATTTGTACTTGCTTGTCTAATTTTACTTGCTCTACTGCAGAGAATAATTTGGCCAAAATAGTTTTAGAGTAATCAGGATTATTTTTATTAATACCGTATTTAACTCTAGGCATAATGAATAGCTATGCCTTGCTTATCGGTAAAAAAATTACATTTATTCTGTGGCAATCCAAGAATGACTTTCAGAAGAGTTTGATATTTCTATTAAGGAAAAGAAACAAATACATATGAATCTATAGCAGTGGGTACAAAACTTGATGGCAAAGAGAAAAAGTATAAAGAGACACTTAAGAGCAATATAAGAGTTTGTGAAGATGCATAAATTCACAGCCTTGAGCAGTATTTTAGTGGTCAAAATGCAATTCTTCAATAATTAAAACATTACTTGGCAGATAATTTCAGCAAATTATCGTTGCAAACTAAAACCACAGTAATTTTATTTGTAATTTGCATGTCAAATTTACAGAAAAGAATATTTAACCTGAAAAGAAAATGGCCTAGCAAAATGAAGGAGCCTCAGCCTCAGAGCAATGTGCATGTCTGCTTGCATATATTTAACTCCTCACAGTTACAATTCATTCACAAAAGGAAATAACTAGCATGATAGATTTGATATGTAAAGGTTTTCAAATGGGTTGGTATGCAAAAGTTTTCAAAAACCTGTATTATGCCTTCATTATGAATGAATTGCTCTACAAGTCCTCTCCTCAAGCACAGTCTTTTGAATTTCTCAGTAAACAAGGGTCCATGGGACAAAGGATGGGGCTAGAGGTGTATCTTTGCAAAGCCACTGTTGATGGTTCCCTGACATGTGCTGTCCTGGTTTTATAAATTAGAAATCTGGTCATTTCAGATTAGTCTCTAAGCAATGCTAGCTGTCTCCCTTTCTGTTGGGGTTCCTCCCCTCTGATGTGGGGCCCTGGGAGAGGGGCCCCAGGGTGGAGGCACAGGATTTCCCTACTTCCTGGTCAACCTTGTTCTCCATCGATTGTTTTGTGTTCCCCTGCTCGGCAAGGACCCTCTTGTCCCATGATTGCTACAGTTCTTCGGCAAGTCACCAGCCATGCTGCTGGAGAATAAACATCTCTCTGAAAACATCTACCAAGAATCGGTCCTTATATTTCTTTTCCACAGGCCTCGCTGTATATACGTGTTGTAGGAATCCCTACTACAACACCTTTCTAACACTTCCAAGATGCTTTGAAGCTTTTTCATAATTTTATTTGTAATGTTACTGCAGAAAGGCACACATAACTGACTATGGCAATGAAAATATTGCCTTTTATTTACTAACAAACTAGATGTTGTCTCCTTTGATTAAAAAAAAATCTTTTGACTCAAAATCAAAGTAAAGCTAAAATACCTTTTCTTCTAAATTTCCAAGTTAAAAGCAAAAATGTTATATAGGGAAGTGTCTCTTCTGTGGATGTGAACTCCTTCTTCTCTTTGGGTTACAAGTGTTTTGCTGTTGTCTCTCCTAATCATGAACAGGAGATTGGTGTTGTAAGAAAGTGAAGTTATGGGAGAAAAACTTTTGGGGGATGTCTGCTTACTTCATATTGATATTCATATCCTTCACACACATTTTCCAAAGCATTCATCTAAATTACATGCTCAAAATGAACAGGGGAAATACAGTCACAAAGAGAACCACTGGATGGAGCTGTTTGTTGTGACTTTTATTTTATATTTTACTTTGGGATATTAGATCCCTGTAGGTGCAAACAAACTACCCTCAGGGAAAAAAAAAAAAAACAATGAAGTACAAATAACAGAGGAAATATACAGAAAATTAATCAGAACCCTGGACCTAATTAGACAAACTGTTGAATGGAGACAGCTTGACTGAAAGGGACAGTATACTAGGAAACTGTAAATAAAGCTAAGTAAAATTCCCCTCAATTATTGCAGTAATATCCTATTCAGGTTTATCTCTGGATGTTTAGTGCTTGAGAGGTTGTGTTTGCATGTATTTTTCTCTTCTGCTTTAAAAACAATAAAACACTTGCAATTTAGTGAAACAGACACCTTTTCTTTATAACTGAGAAATGAATGATTGTAACAATAATGAATGATACATTTTCAAAACATCACTAGAACTCCAATAGACTTGCCCAGGTTTTCTTCAGATGCTATAAGTTGTTTAAAATAAAAAGGCAAAATCTGTGAAATGCAGCAACAAACTCTTAATCATATGCTCATTACTACTTTGGGAATTTTTGACTTTTGTACTTCTAATGCTTGGAAGTGCTAGAATGATTTCTAAGTTCATGAAAGTGGTGGTGGTGGTGTATACAGGGGAAATATAATTCCTTTATTCATTTGTTTCATCCATCTCAGAGCAAAATGCAGGAATATAATTGTTCTGAAAGACAGAAGAAAAACCTTAGTAGAACCTCTAGACAAATTCAGTTTATTGGATTTCTCCTGAAGTTGTTCAAAAACCCCAAGAATTAAATGAGAAATTTAATGAAATTCTTAAAGTGGTAAGTTAATTCCCACCACAATAAATACTGAAGCTTTAAAAAAGGTGTGAAAGAGCAAGTATTGAAAAATAAAACTATCAGAAGGATAGTTCAGAGAGGTGTTAATGGTAATTATAGATGAGAAAAACTAAACCCTAAAACCAGAGAGCTTTCAGTTGAAAGCATCTAATGCTTTTTTCAGGGAAGATAAAATTAAAATAAAAAGAACCTCATTAAGGGGTTAGCATCAAGCTATGGAACTGCAAAAATATGATAGTCATTGTCCATATGATTATTGTACCTTTTGATAAGAGGGAGTCATAAAACACAAGATGAAAAAAATGAAAAAATATGCCTTTGAAGAGATCTATAAAATATTTATTGAAATTCCTTCTGTGTACTCAAGAAAGTACACAGGGCTAGTGACAGAGATTAAATGTTCAGCATCTACATTGAGATATGTTGGAGTTTTAATGTACTGAATATTGATTGTGTGATGAGTCCTAGAAGTTTGTTTCCTGCAGTTTCTCACAAGGGGAGGGAGAAACTAAAACATCACAGAAGATTCATGTACATAAAGTAGGGTGTTAATGGCTTTGTTGAAAGGAGAATCTTCTCTTCAGTCTGTGCACATCACTAATAATGTCTAAAAGCCCATCAGAACTGCTGAACTTTTTTGTTCATGAGGGTTGAGAAGTCTGAGACAGTTTATGTTTACTTTTAGCATGGGAGCTTTCAAATAAAATGCTGGGCTCTAAAGGAGTATCTTAAGACAAGGACTTTTCTTCTGCTTTAGGTCATCTTTTCAGCACTTGGGAAATAAAAATTCTGTTTCAGTAAGAATGTACAGTTGAAGAAAATGAATAACTGGCATGGGTTGCAAATAATAAAAGTATAAGAAAATCATAGTTGATCTCAGGCTGATATTCCTGGTCTAGTCGCAGAGCTTTACCAACACAACTTCCTTTGCACCTATGATCCATTCAAATAAAAAATCTCGCAAAATCCACAATTGTCTTGGCATTTTCTCAAGCTTAAAAACTGAAATGATGTGAGAAAAAATGGCCAGCCCTTTCACTTCAAAGTAATTTTTATTTGGTAAATCCATTGGCAAAGAAGTCTGTTCTGCAAGCTGTTGCTCTCAGAAGCTGCAAGTTGAATTTGGCCTGCGTGAGTGCTTCAGGCCATCTGAAATATTTTAGTCACTGGATCTTGTATCATCTTCCAGGAATCATTTGGACTACGCAAAATTAGCTTTTACGGTTGAGCAGACGTCAGGCCCCACAGTAGTCTACTGTCACAGTGAGGGAATAAAGGATGCAGCTCTAGGAGGTAGTTGGGGAGCTCACTTGTAGTGGTGACACATTGTTTTCATTGCTCCCCATCCACAACGTCCTGTTGTTCCCTTTTGCCACAGCCAAGGTGATTCTGTAGGATAGGAACTTAGAAAGTGATGCTGCATACCTCTAGGTGGTTTAAAAGATGACAGATCTTATGGAGGGAGCAATCCTATGAACAAAAATGAGAATTACAAAATGTCTGTTGACTAATTCAATAAAGTAGGGAGCCTGCATAAACCATAAACAGGTTAACTAGGGTTCTATCTATTGTTGGTTTTATTTTAAAAAGTAGGATCCTTTTTTATTTCTTTTCCAATATTTTTAAATTCAAGAATTTAAAATTTCTAGATGTTGACCTGTGCCAATAATGACACTTAGTATGCTGTGGCACACATATCAACAATCCTTCCTGTGCTGACATGAGCAATGTTTTCACAAGTAGGAAAATGATCTGTTCACTCACACATCTGTTTCCAAACACCACTTTGAAAAATCATGGTTGAAAATCTATTTTCAACATGAAAATGATGCTAAAAGTACTTTTTTGGAAGGAAAAACTTTTACAGGAAATAATTTTTGCTGTTTCTGACAATGAAGGACATCACTAGGCCAGCTGTTTGTTCTCTTTGGTCAAAGTTAAACTAGAATGGAAATTCCAGTAAGGCTTGCTGATTTTTCTACAGTGTCTTGGGGTGACTTGATGTTGCATTCCCTATTGCTGCACTGTGCCCAGAAATTAGTATATATGCTTTTCTATGCCTTTAAACTGAGCCTGAGAGGGGAGAGAGAAAAGTGTACTTTTTCAAAGCAGTTTATTTAGTTTATTTTCATGTTCTGAAGACACAGAGATAAACCCTGTCTGCTTCTGCAGAGCCGGGGGGGGGGGGGGGGGGGGGGGTGGCGCGGAGAAGCAGCTTGTTCGCTTTCCAGCCAGCTTTTGGCCAGTTTTAAGCTCCTTTTCCTCCAGAGAGTTGAACTTTTGTTTTCCTGGGACTTCGGTTTTTTTCCGCCTTTTTCTCTGCTGGGCTGTTTCAACGTCAGAATATATCTGGAGGAATTTCCACCGAGGCCTTGGCCCTGGAGGTGGGCCCACCACCCTGTCCCAGCTCCAAGGAGGGAGAGAGAGAGACTATGGAAGGACTCTGAAATTTCCCCAGGTTTTTCTCTCCACAGCAAGAGGTTTTATTATGCAGCATTATTATTCTTTTCCTGTGTGTTTATTAAATAAATAGTTTTTATCTCTTTCACTTTCCTTCGAGGAAAATTCAATTTTTCCCAAACCTGGTGGGGGAGGGCTGGCTGTAGCCTGCCTTCTCTCAGAGGATATATTTCTAAATTTGGCCAAACCAGTACATACAAAAAATGCATTAACCTATTTCAATTGAGATTCTGGTGAGCAATAGTCAAAAAAAAAAAAAAGTAGTGGAAATTTCCTTACAAATGCTACAGTGAAACAATATGCATAGATTTTGTGGTGGAATATTTCTATATGCTGACCTAGAGTCTACACGGTCTGTAAGTACATGTCCACAGGTCCTCTGCATGGGTGGAGGGGCACCACACACTTATCTTAAATATCTTCTCACTGGAGATATCCTTGCAGTGTAGTCTACCAGCTAAGCTGTTCTGTAGTCCATGTCAGCCATAATTTGCTGGCTGATCAACTAAAAAAAATACATCTCTGTCCAACTGGCTTATTTTGACTAAGTGGCTAATGAGCTATTCAGTAAACAGTTGAATTTTCAGACTCTCAAACCAAATTGAATACTACAGAATAGCTTCAATCACTTTCCCTGAGAGAGGCATACATTTGTGCCAGGAGCTGAATGCAGTTCTCAGTAAAACAATAAAGCGATGTAAAGTTATAGGACTTGCTAACTCCATCAGTCACACCTGCACTAAAATGACCCATTGCTCACTCATGCAGAGATTTAAATGTCTTAGTAGATATTACTGTCACTCATTTTTTGATAAGTCCTCCTGGCAAGCAAAAAAAGGTCCTGCTTATAGATCATTTCTCTATTCTACAGGCTACAATATACTTTTCTTTATAAGCAGGAAAACGGGGGAAACAAACAGTAACCGACTCATGTTGGCTGTTGAAGACTTGAAATATTGGTGCCTCCTTTACTTGAGCTGTTCAGCCTGCAAAAAAAGAGAAGACTTGGTTGTTTAATTCACTTCTCTATGTTCAACTGCTCTGTGATGCTCATTATTAAAGAAAAAAGAAAAAGGAAGCTGATGAAATAAAAAAAAAAAAATCCAGCAGCCAGGAATCACATTTTTTAATCAGGTTTCTGTAGACATACATAAAGCAGGGAGAGCCAGAAAAAGCGAAATTTCCTTCTGTCCCATTTCACAAAACAACCCAGAAATCCAGTGAGTATAGACCTTTTTTTGTTCATTTTCTGATGATTTTTATGCTATAGAGCATTGTTTAAAACATAAGTTTTTATATTTTTATAATTTATTTACAAATCAAGATATTTATTTCATAATTGGTCTGAAAAACATGAGACACTATCCAGGCCAAAAATATTTTAAGTACTCAAAATGGTATATATTCTTTCTTCATTGACTGAGGATAATTTGAAAATATCTATGTTCACACATAGTATAAAAACATACAGTATAAAGTTAAGAATCAAATCTCACACTGGATGTGTGAGATTTTATTAAATCCCATTTTTTCCTGGATCTGTGTGGCATAGTTTAGCAAATTTTGTAAACGTTTCCTGAGTCATTAGCCTATATTTATCAAACCTATACTTACTACAGAATGACACATGTTCCTGAAAGATCTGGAAAGGAAACCCAAAGAACTTTGTGACACAACTTATTGTTGATGGTAAGCTCTTCAGTATAGCATTCATATTCATATTCAAGAAAGCTGACAATGAAGGATTACAGAAATGTTATGCAACTAAGTGCCTGGGTGGTAGTAGGGAATATAAAGGTCAACATATACAAAGGTAAAATAAGACAGGCAAGAGAAACCTCCCTCTGCATCCACATCTACCTTTATGCATGCAGTGGTGGTCATGCATTTTTTTCCTCTGCAGAGAAATCGTGGTGTTTTGACATATAGTTTCGCATAAGCACTGACTCAAGAATGGTTATAAAAGTAAAACAAGTTAGAGTGATTAAGAAAGCAATAGGTAACAAAGCAGAAAACCTGTCTGAGTATACTCAGCAGGGCCCCATCTTGAAAATTGTGTGCTATTTGTTCCCTTTTTGTTAAAAGACATATACTAGATCTTAAAAAGACACCAAAAAAAGCACTAAAGTTCACCCTGTACTCTTACAATCCATGGTGAAATGAGATAATTCTTTCTTCCAATTCATCCTTTGGAAAAGAACATCTGAAATTTAAATTTCTGGGAAAAGTTTTGCTTTCTTTTTCCAGTAGCACTTCCTGACTTAATCTTAGAGAAATCTTAGAAAAAGTACTTGATGTTCTTACTTCTTTCTCTTTTAAAGAAAGTAGGAGACTAGATGATTCATTTTTCTGGGACTTATCTAAAGTCCTTTGTATAAACTAGCTAAAAGCTAATATGACATTCCTGATGTTCTTGAAGTAAAAATTACTAGAAAAATGTTAAACACTATTAACTCAAATACTAGAGATTTCAAGAAGAGAGTGAGGAATGCAAAATCAATTTAAAAAATAACCTAGCAAATTTTGACTGGTGTAAGCTATGATGTCTATTTGTACTTCAGAAAGGACAAACACTAAGGATTCTTGAAATTTAAGCTGAAAACCTCTCTGCCACCAAAGCAAAAAAAAAGAGGCTAAAATAGCAGTCAACTGTTACTTTTACACTTACAGAAATATCTCCTTAGAGAATACAGCCCTGTTTTCAGCTTTGCTGGTACCATCATAAAAAAACCTCCAAACCAACAAACAAACTCAAAGACAGAAGTGAGAAATGCAGTTCTGGTATTTCTGCCTTTCCTTGTGCAGTTGTATTGAAAATGTGTTAACCATTCTGTCCCATACTACCACATCTGAATTCCAGCTTTTTAAAGAGTATCAGACAAATATATGATCTCTACTTGGGAAACTGCATGAGAACAAAATCTTTTGTTCAAAGTTCTACAGGTTAGAGACATTGCACCTTTTAATTTTTACATATGAAAACCAAATATCTTTATAGGAATTTTAGTTTACTTAGCTGTTTAAAACATTTACATATTCATGTAATTTTTTTTTTTTTGAAAACTCGGTGGAAAAACTTGACATTATTGTAAAAGGAATAGAAAGATTCTGTCTTGGGTATGAATATGTGAGTTTTGGTGATGTGAAAACCTCTGGCTGCATATCTAGAGACATCATTTACCCCACAGCATTTCAATGAAAATAAAATAACCAATCATGTTATTCTGTAATGTACTTTTGTTGCTATAATTACATATAAGGAAGAATAAATAATGTCAAATAATTTTTGTTCTCAAATATAATAGCTATACCAGAAATAACTATCAAACTAAAATGCACTGACTTGACGTCAAAGTACAACATCAGTTGGTTTTAGGCAAAGTTTTTGCAACATCTACAATCCAAGGAAAGAGAGGTTCAGATGAGATAAGAGTAAAAAAGATTCTAAAATACTGATACTTTAATATAAATTTTAATATAATATAAAAGACAAAAATGAAAACATGATCACATTACTACTTGAAAATGTAACCGTGATTGTGTACTACTGCATTTTTGTATTTATATTCAATTTAATCTTAATTCATATTTATGGGATTGTTTTTCTCTGTTATGAAAATACTTCAATTTTACATCACATTGTTTCTAACATGAAAATAAGACATTAATTTCTTCCCATTTTTATACTTGACAACGATGAACAGCAGTTTCACACAGAGCAGTTCTAATTCCTCTACTGAAATTACCTATTCCAGCTACCTGGCATGGCTACAAAGGGAATATGCTCTTGCTTTTGTGTCTTGACAGCTGTGGATATTGCTGATGATGTCCAGTCTGTCTATCTGTCATAATGATATGCATACTAAATAGCTAAATATTCACAAGTAAGCATCAAAAATTCTTATTGAAATTCCAGAGATTTATTAAGTTAAAAAATTTGTTCAATAGGAATATTTATACATATACTTCTTTTTTGTTCAGAATATCTCCTTCCCCATTTTTATGTTTACTGTTTTTCCTCTTGACAAGTCTGTATTTTAAAAATTTATAGTAATTTGAATTCTTAATTCCTGGGTGCAGAATGTAGTTATAAATGGCATTTTGTCTGTCATTTCATGTGTTTTATTCTTAGTGCTGGTTTATTCATTAGCTAATCCATTGTGTGTGTTCCTGTGCAATGTCATTGCTTTGAGCTAAAACAATGTTTTTAGAGTTAGAAAATAAACAGGGTATATATTGATTGAAAAGTGAATCCTTCCTCTTTTCTGTGAGTGGACAGTAAATGAAGAGTGATTTTAGCTGTGGTTTGTTTTGTTCTGGGTAGAACAGTTGCTCTGTTGCGTCTAAGCCTCACTTAGCAGGAAATCTCCCCACTAGCAACTTAAAAGTCTTTCATGGTTCTGATATAAAGGTTAGTTTCCTCCTTCAAAGGCTAGGCAGATGCTGAGAGTCCGGATGATATGAGTCAATAATCTTTTAGCATATTTTTTCTTTTTCTGTAATACCCAAGTGCTAAATGCTTGTTGTTGCTGTTGTTTGGGGTTTTTTGTTTGCTTGTTTATTTTTGTTTTGTTTCCCTGAATAAGCATCATGAACATTTGTTTATTTTTATGGTGTCTCATAGCCATTTCAGAGTTCATGGGCCAGAATAATTAGAGTCCAGACACAGGATTGGAATGACCTTGTGTACCATGCATTTTCCATTTGCAGAGCTGATTGAGAGAAATGGCTATGACTGAGGACCACTTACGGATCATGGCAATCAAACATGTGAGCTGGACCCAGGATATCCTGAGGCTAAAGGAAAGAATTCCTGAGAAATTTGCCTTGGAGTGATTAAAATACAATGTTTGCAGACAATTACTTTCTCACTGAAAAGGTAGGTTTACTGGTAACAGAGCTTGACAGGCACTTGCTTTTGCCAGTGATTATGAACCTGCAACATATGGCCAGATGTACTCACTTTGCGTTCACTTGCTGCAATGATTGAAAAATTAATTCTGAAATCCAAAGACCTGCAACTGACAGTTTGCTAATGATGAGTGATGTGGCTATACCAAATTGTCTAAAAAAATATTTATTGAATTCTGGTCTTCTGATTTATGTCTTTATGTCTACTGAAATACTGCTTTTTACAGTGTCACTGTGTATATTGCCAAAGTGATTCTGGTCCTGTTCAATGAAGCTGTGTTTTTATGTTTTTAATTAATGTAAATTGTATTATATCATATTGGAATTTACACAGGAGGGACTAAGAGCAATGTATTTTGGTTAAAGATATTCAGTATTTAATCAGACCATACTAAAAATATATAAAGAACTTCATTCCCTAAGTTTACAATCCAGTTGTTAATCATCAAAGCTATTCAGTTTTCTTGGCTTCTTTATGTTTTTCCAAAGCAACTTTTAATATATCCACTTATTTTTAATTTCAGCTCTCTTTTACCATGTGAGTAGGACAGTGAATATGATCTAAAGTTCTTATTGCCATCACAGTGTTATTACAGGTGTTACTGCTATCCTAGGTAAGACTCTTGCTTTGAGTAAGATAGTTTTATATACTGAACAGAAAATAAAAAAAATATGAATAATGTCTATGCTTGAACCATAATGGAAATCTGTCATGCTCTGGTAGTGGAAAATGAGGACTCTCCCTGACATGAATGCACCTAAGATTAATGCACTAAAGGTAAGATTAATAACCTGAATTTTTATGCTGAGAAGGCAAGGTACCACTGTAGCATCAGCAACTCCTGCCCCAGATTCCCTAGACAGCTACTGAAGAGTTATGTCCCCTCCAAACACTGAAAGGAAAGGCAGCAGCATGATAGGAACCTGTTTTACAGAAGAGGCCAGGGACACTACCCTGGATGGCAATCTGGAGCCTGAGTCAGTATGATACCGTTGCAGAGAAGGGAAAACCCCTCCCTGGAATGAACAGTCTTCTGTTCTAGGGAGCCTTGGCAACACCTGAGCTGGAGCGCTTTGTCCTGTGCAGCAAGTGAGAATAGGCAGAGCTCTAAGAAATGTGATGTATTGGATTTGCGTGGCCAGGTTTTGGTAGTGTGGCTACAGAGGTGGCTTCTGTGAGAATCTGCCAGAAGCTCCCTCCATGTCCAACAGAGCCAATGGCAGCTGGCTCCAAGATGGACCTGCCACTGACTGGCCAATCAGAAATGGTGGTAACACCTCTGTGAAATCAAATTTAAGAAGAAAAAACAAGTTGTTGAGCAGTCGTAATTGTGACCAGAGAAGAGCAGGGTGAGAATATGTGAGAGGAACAACTGTGCTGAAACTAAGGTCAGTGGAGACGGAGGGGAAGGAGGTGGTCCAGGCACTGGAACTGAGATCCCCTTGCAGCCAATGGTGCCCCTGCAGTCCATGGAGGATCACAGGGATGCAGAGATCCACCACTGAGAAAACCCATGCTGGAACAGGTGGATGCCCAAGAGAAGGCTGTGAACCTGTGGAAAACCGGTGTCAGAGCAGGCTCCTGGCAGTGACTTGCAGACCCATGGAGAGAGGACCCCATGCTGGAGCAGGTTTCCTGGCAGGACTTGTGACCCTGTGGAGGACCCATGTTGGAGCAGGGTGTTCCTGAAGGACTGTATCCCATGGAAGAGTGACCCATGTTGCAACAGTTCGTGAAGAACTATCTCCCATGGGATGGACTCACATTGGAAAAGTTCATGGAGAACTGTCTCCCGTGGACACTTCTGGAGCAGTGGAAAGGTTCTTCTCCCTAAGCAGCAGGAGAAACAACCTGTGATGACCTGACCGAAACCCCCATTTCCTGTCTCCCTGCACTTCTGGGGTAGGAGGTAGAGCTGGGAAGGAGGAAGGGGTGGGGTAAAGGTGTTTTGAAGATTTATTTTACTTCTCATTATCCTGCTCTGATTTTGTTAATAATAAATTCAAATAATATCCCCAATTCAAGTCTGTTTTGCCTGTGATGGTAATTAGTGCATGACCTCTCCTGGTCCTTATCTCAACCCAGGAACCCTGCATTAAATTTTCTCTCCCCTGCCCAGTTGCAGAAGGAAGCGATAGAATGGCTTTGGTGGGTTCATGGTGTCCAGCCAGGGTTAACCCACTCCCTATACAAAAGGAGATCAAGTAAATTGGGATCGTTTAGTTTGAAACAGGAAGGAAGACATGAATACAGCTTCCTGAAACTCCAGATATTCACCATTACTATGCTAGTTTTGGCACAAAGTCCTAATTTTTGTTTGTGTTTTAGTATGTGCTAATGGATGTAAAACATACATATTATACAATAGTTTATTAGTAAGACCAAAGGTTTTTTCCTAAATGCACATATCTGCCAATATATTCCTGCCACTTTCAAAAATTATTTTTCTATCAACTCATCAAAAAGTGACACCACTATATTTTATTTATTCAGCGATCTTAGTCCTCTACTTTTCTGACTGTTAACAGCTCCAAATGCCATGCAGTTGTAAGTGAATCTACTAATAAAAATCAGAATTTAAAAAAAATATTTTGGCTGTGGTCTGGAAATTAGACAGTCATTATGAAGGTGGATGTGGGAAGACAAAGAGTGAAGGAGAGAAAATGTGAGATTTAGCAATGTTCTTCTGACAAGAAAGTGATTGCGTAGGTGGACTTCCAGAGGCTTGTCTGAATATTACCTGTCCAGTGGGCTCCTGATGGGAATGACAGCATTCATTTCAGTGTCTACCATGAGAAGGGTAAAAAAAAAGGAGGAGAGAGAAAAAAAGGAAAAAGGCTTCATTCATTAATCAGCTTGTTAAACAAGAGGATCTGCTCTATAGTGAGCTGCCTCAGAGACCTACAGAAAGAATTGGAAATAGTTTTACTAAAGAAGAGTGATAGCATAATGTGAAATACAGCATGCTGGGTGTTTTGTCACTAAGATGGGATGGCCAGAATTTGGGTGCTAGTAATAAGACATTTTTTTTGGTGCTATAGGGTTGCATAAGATAGTCATGATAGAGCAGATTATTTACAAAAACATCTAATAGAATTAAACAGGAGGGCATTTGGTTAATACTTAAGTCTACCCTTCCCACTCCTGAGAAGTCAGAGGTGAAGGTATGTACACTTCCATTACAAGTGGTCATTCTGGGCTCTGAGCTATTCTGCTCCCAGAGTAACTGGGTATGTATGCAAGTCTGAGAGATGAACACTGGAATTATCTTAAGAATGCTTTGTAAAACTGAAAATATGTCATAATTAAATACATATATGTATATATATGTTGCATATACATTGACTCTTTATCCCCATGAAGAACACTCTATTTTTGGTAACTGAAAATGCACAAATAGTTTCCATTCAAGACTAACAATAATTTTTCAATTATGTTCTCCTTTTAAATATTGTGTAATAGCATAATACTGTATTATCTGAACTGATGTTTGTGACTAAAGAGGGGTGTTTATATGATCTTGTCAATGTAAAAGCAAATTGCCATTCTGTTATCTAAGCTTCGTGAGCAACATTAACTGTGTGTGGATAAAAGGGATTTTTCAATGGAACTAGCAAATATGGAAAGATTATGTCTGATTTAGATGGAGTGGAATTACAGATATTGAAAGGTACTGAAGGGCTGCATTTTTCTTAAGGTAGAAGTGGACTTTGAAAATATACTGGCACATCTTAGCATCTGAGATAATTTAGATTGTGGGGTACATTTATAGACACTGTTTTCAGGGGTGTTAATGAGGGAACTGCGGCAGTGAAAGGTTTGTGTCTGTGCCTTCCCAATTAAAGGTTTCTCTTTTATGCTATAATGGAACTTTATGTATCATTTCTGTTTAGAAAAAAAAATTCCCACAAAGAGATAAAGTTACTAACACATGGTGTAGCTATATACTCAGAGCAAAAGAATTTCTTTTTCAATAAAACATGTTGAAACACTTCTATAGCATGAGATGGTCATTTGTAGATGCAGCCTTTTTCATTATTAAGTACCAGAAGCTACATAAGGGGAATTTTTATTCTCCCCTTACTCATTGCAGTATCAGCCTTGTCTTCCCTTGCCTAGCTTTCAACCAAATTTTAACTTTCAGTGCAGAAGTATGGTACTATAAATGCTGAGAACTGCAAGAGAGAAGTGTGTCAGGGCTGTGTGGCAAGACTTTGGTAGAGGAGAGTTCCAGAGGTGGCTTCTGTGAGGAAATGACAGAAGCTTCCCTCAGGTCTGACAGAGCCACTGCCAGCTGGCTCCAGGACAGACCCACTGCTGGCTGAGTCCATCAGCGGTGGAGGTAGCACCTTTGGGATAAGGTAGTTAAACAGGGGAAGAAGGAGGGAGAGGAAGTACTCCCGGTGCCAGGGTAAAGTTCTGTGTTGTGCAGGGCGTTTAGGAGTGCAGGGAGACCATTAGGCCTCCCTGAACCATAGAGAACATGAAGAAATCGCTACAAAGGAGTATTACATGGAGTCAGCCTCACATTTAGTAGGATTTCATTGTAATCAGAGTGCCAAGCTCTCTGGATAGTACCGGCTGAAAGCTGTTTGTGCTGTGCATTGCCTGTGACAGTCCATTATCCCAGTGGCTGTTAGCCTAGCTGAGAGAGCAGCAGTCAATGGAGAGGTGGCTGTAGGGCAATTCTGATATGTTTTAAACGGTTACTGAATCCTTTTATCCAAAGCTGTAGCGCAGCTCTGCCAATCAATCTGTCGGACACCGTCTCTGCGCAAAACCTTATTGGACAGCTGTGTCTCAGTATCAAAGTCTTTCCTGAAAGAAGACAATCTTTTGTACAAAATAGAGATATTCTGAGTGTAAACCCTGTCTGTCGTGCAATACAAAACAGAACTGATGGCAAAACTGAGGGTTTAGTACCTGGTGACTGCACAAAGCACCACTGGGTTAAGGTGACCCCCCACTGCCTTCTTGTTGGTGTGGTTTAGTGCCCACAAGTGAAACTGCTTCCTAAAAAAGCATGCTTTCCTTGTATAGAAGCATCACCCACAGAACATGCCTACAAATGTACATTTTAATTTGTCAAAGTCACTTCCTGTACGTTCAAGGAAGTTTGAAAGAGCTGGCCTTTCCCACAGGGTTTCTGGCCATCCAGGTCTTGCTGGGAGAAGCAGTCCACAAGGAGTAGCTGTGCAAGAGGTCTTGAATTGGCAAGGTGACACACTGAATATGTGAAACTGTGTAGAAGTCACAAGAACTGCCTTGTCCATTGAAAGAATCTTCCTCAGGTCCTTCAAAATGCCAAACAGCTCTCAGCTTGGCTAGTTAGAAATTATCATTAGATCAGTCTGTTAACAGGACTATTTTAGTATGACTTCCAGAAACTGGAAAAGTTAAGTATAGAGCAATTATTCCCCCAGCCTAAAATATGGCTTACAATAAAAAACCTGGAAAACAACTTCTTTGTAATTTTTCATGTCTCACAATTCCCTATATTTTGCTCTTCTAAGGAAACTATATAACAATTTTTAAAAAATATTTTGTCAAGTAAAAGTACTGGAGAAACACTTTGATAAGCATTAAGAAGACCAAATCTTATTTATATTGAAAATAGAAAAAATCTTTATTGGTTTGGCTGTGATTATTCTGTAAAACAGATTTGATTCTGTAAAACAGAATGCTGGCATGACAAGTACAAGAAAACATTCACCTGCTCTACTTAAACAAGAAAAAAAATTATATGGATTTCAGTGCATGTTGATATAAATTATGCTAATTCATCCTTCAGAGGGATAATTTATTTATGTGACCATGTTTTCAAAACTTCACTTGATGCATAAATATACTATTATGTACTGCAGATGTCCCTTGCGTCTGACAGTGGTGTAAAACCCAACAAATAGCAATTATATAAGCAGATGCATTTTATGAATACAATGTAGGCCCTAAAATTTGAATCCATAATGAAATCTTTCACAGTGTTTTCCTAATGTTTTCACAGAGGTTTCCAAGTCTTCTTCTTTTGACAGCATCATGGTAGGAAATTCTAAATTCTATACTACAGATACTAATTACACTAATCAAAAGCATAGTATTACACGTTATTTTAGTCTGTGCTTTGCAGGGAACACCTGTTTGGAAGCACAGGTTAAACTATAAAAATCTTAATAATTACTGAGACAGGGGTGGCTGGCAGTCACAAAGATAATCCGCATTTGAATAAGGCAGTGTTCAGCATTCAGACACCATTATCAGAGATCCCTCTAAGGCTTAAGGACATACAGGAAAAACGGAACTTAATCGGAAAACAAGTTGGACTGAATAGTAAGTGAAATATGTAAATGCCTTTTTATTAATCTATTCTTCTAATTTAATCTCTAGAGTCTAGGTTTCAAATTAACATAAGAAAATATAGCTATAATCAGTAAAATATCAATATGCATACTTTACATTAAGTACAAGGTCCTATATTTGAAAGAACTTGAGTATAAATATCTCCAGTAAATATTTAATTTAAATTTAGGAAGACAACTCCTCTGCTAATTAGAAACCCATAGACTGGTAGAAGTGTAGCTATCAAACACTAGTATAGTGCTTACAAATGACAAGTTCAGTAGCTATGTAATCAGTTCAAAGTTATGTAAGCAGTAAAAGATCATGTTCCCAGAGATTTCCTCAAATTTCTTTGCACTTTTATACTTTTGTTTTCCATGACAGTTTCTACAAAGCTCGAGTACTATGTATTAAAGAGAATATAGAAAGCAGGAGTTTGCCTACTCATGCTTAAGTGCATCAGTATTTGGAAAAAGGCAGCACAGTATATGTACAGATAAATGTGCAACAATTAATTATTAGTATCTTTATGTTCCATTCAACACATTAATCTGCTCCTTAATCTACTTTACATTTTTTTTAGCATATATGTGTGTGTATTTATTTTAATTTCAACTTCACTTTCTCATTCTGTATATACTTTGTTTATTCATACACTTGCAGTAAATAATTTCAGCAGAGCTTCAAGATTCATAAAAAAGAAAAAGAAGAAAACATCAGAGGAGGTGCTATCATAGGCAGATATGCTGGGTTTAGCTGGGGCAGAATTAATCTTCTTCACAGTGGCTAGAGCAGAGCTATGCTTGGGATTTGTGCTTAACATAGGGTTGATAACATAGAGATGTTTTTGTTGTTGCTGAGCAGGACTTGTACGGATCCAAGGCCTTTTCTGTTTTTCATACAGCCACACTGGCAAGGAAGTTGGGGATGATTGGGAGGTTGGAAGGAGACACAACCAGGACAGGTGACCCAAACTGACCGAATGGATATTCCAGACCATATGGCATTGTGTCAGTATATAAAGTGGGGGAAGAAGGATGAAGGGAAGGTATGGCATTGGTCGGCAGGTGGTAAGAAATTGCACTGTGCATCACTTGTTTATTATTATTTACCCTTATTACTGTACTTATTTTCAATTATTAAATTCTTCTTGTTTCAACATACAGGTTTTACTTTGATTCTCCTCCTCATTCCACTGGGGTTAGGGGGGAGGAGGAGGCAAGGTTGAGCAAGTGACTGTGTGGTGCCTAATCTCCAACTGGGCTTAAAGTCATGACAGCAGGAAACGGAGAGTTATTTAACTGATCCTTACTTCCCATCATTTTCCTGTAGAAAGCATAAATGTGGAGGACAATAATATGTTAGAACTGAATCTCAAGCACACTGTGTTACGCCTGCAGTTGAATTCAGCACAGTCTAAAAGGCACAGAATTTCTATTTATGTATACGCAGATGACATTCCAAGGCACAGTGTGGTTTCGTGGTAAACGCAATGCACCTGTGGAATGTAGTGATGACAGTGTTTACAAATAGCTTTCCTTGAAGGGAAAGATCCATAACATGTTTTGCAAGGTCCATAATGAGAAAAAATGACTCATTCCATTCACTACTAATCTCCCAGATGCAGTTACATGTCATGGTTATACAAGGAATATGCCAAATATACACATGCATAGACATATATATATATAGATATATATTCATACACGGAGGGCTTGCGGAGGCCTCAGGAAAGTCTGAACAGGAACAGTGAGTGCTGGTGGTGCTCTCTGGTCTGCTTGAATATCACAAAGAAATGTAAGACAATTTTAGATTGCACAGAGTTGAGTAATTCCATCTGAAAATAAATATTTATTTATATTCTAGTACTTCCTAATTTAGGTGTATAAGAAAGAAAGAAAGAAGGAAGGAAAGAAAGGAAATAAAAGACTTTTTTTTTTCCTTCAATTTTCTCACACCGGGCAGCATCTCTGAACTCATAAATGAGTGGAAATGAAGTATGATAAAGCAGAGTTTGCTACAGCTTGTACACTATTTTAGGGGAAAAGGAACAGGGATAGAACTGAGTCTGTCAAACTTTTGCTCCTGAGATTGTGAAATTATACCCAGTGCTGTAATAATAATAATAATAATATAAAAAAAACCCCTTACAGGCTGCATTTTAACATTTGGTTATATAATGACTGCATATAATATACAATGAGCTACCTCTCACCCTGTGTTTTTATGAGCTTTTGATCTCAAAAACAATTGCCTGCTTTTATTGCCTCTGACCAAGGTAGGACACATTGCTTGATCTTTGGAGATTTGTTCAACGTGGATATTTTAACCAAAATTTTTAGGTGAGTTAGAATAAATTTTGGACCTTCTTTCTTCAGTTAATTTATTTTCCTTCATAGATCATCCAGAGGCATATTTCTTTCTTTTGCAGTTATGATTTGCATTCCTAGAAGATTATAAACATATGGTATCCCTAAAGGTAAACAATGCCATTTACTTTGCAACAACAAGTGAAAGCAAAAGCTCTCAGATTGTGCTATTATACTTCCCATAGGAATGCCAAATGGTGTTTTATGAATGCCATTGATATAGTATGCAAATGACCTGATTGGCGTTTGCTCCTCTGTCTGGGTTAACCTAGTCAGTCAGATGTAGCTAATGAGAAAGTTGATGAAAGCTTATCCAGTTGTTGCAAAGGTCAACGAAATGACAGACCCCTCTCTCTTTTCATGTGCCTTACAGCTAGAATACCATAAGTAGCAATGTTTGAAGGATTAACTGAAGTCACCTGAACTCTGAAGCAAGTTGTTATAAAATTTCCTATAACATACATTTATCATAATGTGAGCTATTATAAAAGAATTTAACTTTGTTATATTTTTTATTATATTTGTATTAACAAGGAGTGTTCAAATAAAATAAAGGTAGTGAATTTTGAAGGCTTCTTATAATCAGAAAATGCATTTAATCATAAAGATAGCTTTCTAGAAAAAATATGAAATGGCAGGCAGTCCAAGGTAGAGTTTTTTGGTTTTTAGTCTTCTTTTTCATTTATTCAGTTATTTCATTTATTCAATCTTTTTTTTCAAGTGAACAGAAGTGAAATTTAGGTTTTCATCTTGCTAAACTCTATACTGCGGTGAAGACACAGAGAAATTGCTAAGAACTCCTCTTTGCATAAGACAGTGCTCACACAGAAGACCAAATCTCTAAAAAATAATGACTGTTTGCTGTCTGGATAGTAATAGAAATCTCTGTTGCAATAGTCCTTGTAACATCTTTAGCTTAATCAGGATAGATGTCCTGAATCAGTTTTCTACTTGGTTTTTGTACTCCAGCTGCCCAAGGTCCTACATAACTTCTTCAGCAACACCTGTAATCCTTCATTATTGATTGTATTGATCTTAATATATCCTATCTTATCGACGTACAAAGGACTTATTTTATGATGCTGCATCTGTGGTAACAGTTTGTACTTACTGTTATGTACAATATGGCTGGTTCTACAATTTGGAATCACCTGAGATTCTCTGTGATAGTCCCAGTCTCCACCCAGGAGATCTACATATTTAAACATAACAATTGGTTTATGCACAGCAGAAACTGCCTCGGGAAATCTCTAGACCTTTCCAAAATTCCCAACTCTAGAGATCCTGCAGCAATTAGTCAAAAACTTTGTTGTGAAGGAGGCTGGGAAGTATCTTAATCACCTTTTTTTATCTTGAGCCAGTCCATTATATCTATTCAGTCTCTATGCAGAGACCATCTGGGGAATTCCTGGACCAGGCAAATAATAACTTAGTGCATTGGGTGTGTACATTGGCCTTGCTCTGATACCAAATTACACCACAATTATAACTGTAGGGCAAATCTGAATTTGAATATTGTTTTTCCTTTATGACTTTCATCCTAAATTTATTATTGCTGTATGTTTTCCACTTACATTTATGACTTGGTAAAAAAAAATCCTTAGGCGAGAAATTACAAAACAATATTTTAAGCCTTGCTAAGAATAATTTGAAAAGCAAATGGTTTTAAATGTTGAAAGTAAGAAAAGAAAGTCACACACTAAAAATATAGATTAGATCAGTGTTTTCTTGCAGTGAGAATATAGCTGGGGATGCAAAAACATCATATTGTTTCCAAGCTTTGTATTTCAATAATTTTATACTAAAATTTCTTTTTAGACAATTGCATTATACACAAATATCACCAAATGAAGAACACTTTTTAGAAGCTATTATTCCAGAAAAGCTAAAGTACTGCAACTTTAGTTGAAGGTAGATGACTTAAGGATAGCTCAGCTAAGGAGAGAGCTAAGAAAGTCTGTTTTGGGCTGCAATCTTTTTCTGATTAAATATAATTCCTGTGAAATCTAAACCAACAATGTAATGTCTTTAATATTAGATTTCAGTGCTATATCTTAGTGGCTTTTTTAATGGGAGAGCTACTTCTGAATATCTGAACCTCTGGACTGAAGTATGCTTCTCTGTCTGTCTGAACTCCTACAAGGAATTTCTGTAAGAAACAGCCTTGACTGTACTGTCTGAAATTTCCTTTACAATTCAAGGGAAATATAGCATTAAAGATAATCTTTCCTAGGAAAGTAGTAATCTATTGATTAGTGCAATGCAGCTGTTGTGTTTTAGCCCCAGCCAGCAGCTCATCCCCACACAGCCACTTGCTGATTCAACTGCAAAAATGAGAGAACTTGTAGGTTGAGATAAAGACAATTAATTAATTGAAAAAACCCCCAACAAACCAAAATATCAGAAACCACAGAAAAATTTTTAAGGAGAAAATATATTAAAGCAAGAAAGATAAGTGATGCAAAAAACCCCAATTGCTCATGGCTTCATGCCCAAGCATTCCCCAAACATTGGCAGCCACAGATGACCTTCCTCATGGCCAGTTTTATTACTGAGCAGGATGCCATATGGTATGGAATGTCCCTTTGGTCAGCTGGGTCAGCTGATCTGGCTGTGTCCCCTCCCAGCTCTTTGTGCCTCCCCAGCCTCCTCACTGGTGGGGTGGAGTGAGGAGCAGAAAAGGCCTTGGCTCTGTGCAAGTGCTGCTCAGTGATATCAAAAACATCCATGCGTTATCAACACAGCACAAATCCAAAACACAGTCCCATACCAGCTACTGTGAAGAAAAGTAACTCAACTCCAGCCAAAACCAGTACAGCAGCTTATGAAATTCCTTATCAAGTTAAGTTTAAAATGGGGGTCACTTCAGTAAGAGAGCTGACCCAACATGACTCCTGGAATCCATCTTGTCTCTAAATCTCATGTTTGGCTGCAGTAAAACCTTTCTAAATTGCCCACAATCTCAGTAGCTTATTTGCTCCAAGGCCTCTCACTCCTGTCTTCAGGAAGTGAGTAGGCATTACAGTGCTTGTTGCCTCAAATTGTTATGAGAGTCCAATTCCAAATGGCTCATTTTGCACAAACAGATGTGTTATTTCCTCACAAACAGATATTAATCCATTCAGCTTTAGTGGGGATATAAAAGTGGGGCTATTCTGTGGATGTAGAGTTCTAGCACTTTGCAGTCCTTGGATACATGACAGTTAATGTACCACAAAGTTCCCACATTGTCTAAGTCACACAATTATCTCTGGACTAAATACTGTGAATACTTATATAGTAGTAGAATTCAGATTAGTATCAGATTTACCCTTTTCATGTAAGCAAACCTTGTTTTAAAATCAATTGAACTAATTGCAAAATATGTTCCTTAGATTTCTATGGCCTTTGCTTTATGCCACAAAAAGAACAGATGAAAATATGATTAGTTATTTTATGAACATTACTCTTTATGTGATTTGTTTAGGCATTTGTTGTGAGGAATATTTTTTTTTAGTTTTCACGAGGCTTTAAAAAAGTAATCTAAATAGAGATCTTTCAAATATCTGAATTCTAGGCATATTTGAAATATCAGCACGTTTGCTATGAATGCAAACAAAAGAATTTTTCTGTCATAACAGAAGCAGAAAATTAATTGATTGTAACACAATTAGAGAGAGATTCTGCTTGTACTGTCAAAAAAATGACATAAAGGTATTGAAAGCAGTAGTTTTCGTGCTCCATTTTGTTTCGACAAGAGAAATCAATAAGCATAAAAGAAGCCTGGTTTTGGTTTGATAGCTTCTTTTTCTTTTGTGCACTAGTGTCCTGAATTTGTGCTGTTCCCTAATAATGTTGTTATTATTTTCGAAAAAGAAGAATAGGGCAACAGGGTGCTCTTCCCAGGCTCGTAGCCTTCAAGAGGGCCAACTCTAGTAGCTGTCCTCAGAGCTGACATGCAGATATTTCCCCTTCCTGGTCTTCTGCTCTAGCACTACCTATTCCAAAAAGAGAGCCAAAAAAAGATTTCCCTTAAAAAGGCTGAATACTTCGTGTAATGATGAGTGTGGCTTCTCAGTTGACACTCTGCCAATAGATGATGAGCACTGCCTGTATAAGCAAGGTGTCACTGCTGAAATCTCCAGGTAACATGAAAATAGCTCTCAGCAATTCAAAAGTGATTGTCACTTCATTCGTCTTTGCGGGAAAAAAAAAGGTAGCAGAAGGAAAAAAGAACACTGTACAAGGAAAAAGAAAAAATAGTGATTTAACAAGTAATACAATGTAATAATAATCTTTCCATTGAGATGGATTTCATGTCCAATTAATTCAAGGTCAATTTTCATAAATTTAACATTTCTGGGAAAAAATGCGAGCTATTCTGCCTTTCATTAAAGTGAGTGATTCTAGCTGTCTTCTCTGCTGACAAGTCATAGCTATATTATGTCATGACATGTAACTGACAGTGAAATAATGTCAGATAATTTTATAAAAAGCATAACTGAAAGATGTGTAATTAGCTGGTGGCATTGCAACTGAGCTCAAACCTAGGTGTTTTGTGACAGTCTAGTCCAGACTAAGTTCATTTATAAGGAGAGTGAGAAGTTCCCGGACACTTTTTTTCCAACATGTTTATAATTAAGGTGGCAAAACATATTTCTTCTGCTAGACATATTTTTGAAACCATATCTTTAAGCAATAAAAAAATTGAAGCTTTATGGGTACTGGAACAAACTTCTTTGTGAGATCTTTTATTTAAAAATTATTATTAGTTTCTATTATCTGACTCTGACATCATAGAACACTCGAGCTAGCTAGGGAAGTAACCTCTTGAAAGTGTCAAAAATCCATATGCTTGGAGACAGAAGAAAGGGACACATGCTGTGTGGCTGAGCAGTTTTAGGCACAGACAGGGAATGTTTGCCATGGAGACAGCATGTACTCACAGCCACAGGTGAAGCATGGGAGGCAGCTGTGGCCAGCCTGAATTTCAGTGGTGTCCCCATGCTGGGCAGAATGGTGCTGGCAGGGCCGGACAGCCTGAAAGATCTGGCAGTGGAAAGCATCTTGGAAGATGAGCGTTCTGATTAAGTGGGCCTGCAGGCATCCATATGGAGCTTCACAGAAAGTCCTTCCAACCTTCTTCCACCACAAGGCAATAGACATGCTACCACTTCCAGCAAGTGTGCCTTCTGCTCCAGCCAGAACAGAAAAACACTTTTTTTTTTTTCTGACTTGCCTGTTTTCTCAGAATTCATGAATTCTGAAAGTAGAAATTGAATTTATTAAATATGGGCCTCACTTATATGAGGTAGCAATCTCAGAAAAGCTGGAACTCATTCCACTGGTGTTTGTCTTGAAATCTAGCAGATTTCAATGAGTAGTATGTATAAACTGCAAAAAGTAATAAACAATCATCAATAAAGAAAATATTGCAGTTTTTGAACCAAGACTAGATCCACATCTACTCATGGCTACCACACACAAATGGCAAATGCCACACACAAAGACGCAACTGATGGCTTAATATCAACATTTACCAAAACATCCTCAGAATAGGCTTGAGTTTCTTCAGCATCAAAATGGTGGGAATATTTTCTAGTTGTGGCTTACTCATTCATTGAAAGTCTGACTGTTCTACCAGGAGATACTTCACTCCAAACTCAAAGAAAGGTTATAATTTCAAACTCTTTTATTGATTTTAGTGTGATTTGTAACAGCTTGTACTGGAATTCTGAAAACTCTTGAAACTGGTAAAGAAATTTACTCCATGATGCATTACTCCATGACGCAGCTGAAGGGCCACTTGAGGTCTGTATTATCTGCAGTATTGAGGCTCTTCCCCTTTCTCCCTTTGGTACCTTTCCTGATGCAAAACATTTGTATTGCATGGAACAGATCAATCACACATCTTTGTGTGAGGTCCCCCCCAAGCTGAAAACTTCCCTGCTGCTGGTTCCCTACAGGAACTCCACTAATGCAACCGGGGGCTTGTAATCACAAGCTCCGACGTGCCCTCGGGCAGAGGGGACGCAGCGTTGGCCTCCACAGCGTCCTTGCTGGACGGCTCAGTGGAATCAGCGTGGGATGGGTGTGTGCGCTGGCTCCTCCTCAGAGGAAGCACGTCGGGCGGCCAATGGATTAGACCCGCGTTAGTCCGGAAAGCAGAGAAGGCGGGAGGGGCCTCTGGTATGGGTTCCAACAGGTTTATTTGCAGGAGGGTCCAGGAACCGGAAAAAAAGCCTCGAGAAGAAGCGGGCTAGCCCCCTTTATGGGGAGGTGGAACAAGGCAGGGAAAGAGAAAACAACCAATGGGGTACAAGCAGAGGGGAGGATATAATTTTTCAGAACAAATGGGGAAAACAGAGAGGCAGGAGTCATAACAGGGAGCCAATTAATAACTAAGAAAGGGAGAACTTTCTGGAACAGGGGGAGATAATTTAAGATTGGGAGCCACCCAGGGGGAGGAAACCCAGCCCTCAGTGATCTCTTCTGGTCCGCCTTCTGATCCACTGTCCTGGGTGGGGAAATCCACCCAGTGGATGGCCCTGGTTTGACTGACATTTGGTGGTTTCAGCCCGAGAGTAGGCTGAGCCACCCCAACACTCCACAGTTTCAGCCTTATTTTATCCAGAAATGTCAGAAGGAAATTTATTTTTCCCCTCACTCCTTCATCTCCTCATCAGCTAAGCAGTCACAGGAAGACTTCTGCAACCCTGTCTTGTGCCTGCATTGTTAAGCTCTGTTCTGCTGCTGTGGCCCTTCCTTTATCCTGAGCACTACCAGTCAAAAAGGACCATAACCCATTGAACTACAAAGAGTAGCTGCTTGGTTACAACAAAGGGCATAACAGACACCCCGTCTGTTCTCAGCTGTAAAGATGAGAAAAACTCCAGTGATCTACTCAGTATTCCCACACCCTTAGGTGTTCCTCTGACCACCTGCCCTGTCCACCACTTTAGTACAACATTGTTGATATTCCTTGTTTTTCTTTTCCTTTCTCCATATTCAGACTGTTTCTGCCAAATTCCTATGGTGACAAGTACTTCTCTTGAAGATTTAATACACCATGCTGTGAACAGTACTGGTAGCTGAGTATGGTCCATGTCTCTATAGAAGAGAGATGCCTCTATACACATTAATAGAAGTTTGAATAGTAAATCAAATCCCATTTCAGTAAACCAATGGTTTATTATTTACATTACGTAATGCATGCCATTAATATTAATATAATTTTGATCTATGCTTAAAATCAAACGTGGATCTGGTCTATTGTATTATTGGTCTGAAATAGTCATGGTATAGAAAATTTGTAAGTCTGTTACTTTTGATTTGTAAAGCACTTGGTGTAGCAACAAAAGCACCCCAAAAAATCTGAAGCTGTTACACCTGAGAGATAATGACTGAGAGAAGAAAAAGTGGTTTTGTCTAAGTAGACCAATAGGCTTACATCAGGTCTAATTATATATGTGTATCCATTCAGTTAGAAAAAGAAATCCTAAATAAACCCTGGCACACTAATAGATAGTGGTAGAGAAAAGGAAAACCACAGATCATACAAAAGATTTAAGTGTCAAGGTCTTAGAAACACATTTCTTTACTGTTTCTGAGAGAAAGTTTGGCTCCATCACCCCAGTATTTAAAAGTAACAACTTCATTTTCTTCTGCCTAACTCACATAACCTTTTAACATCAATGAAGTTTCAATGGCTTAGAGGAAAAACTAGGTTCTAGCTTTTATCCAGAAATAATGAATAAATAAATAATGAAATTTCTATTCTTTGTGTTCACTCTGTTTCTGCTAACAAGCAAATGAAAGTTTTGTTGCGGAATGATAAGCTCTTTCTGAATAGTACTTTGCACTGTACTTGTTCAGGGATGACCTGAGAAGATTTCTGTGTGTTGATGTAGAAAATATACAGAGTCAAACTGCATGTAAGAGAGAGTGTTTCCCCAAATTTTGCAATTCTTTTTGAGAATAATTTATTTTGTTTAAGACAGGTCTGTAAGTTCACTGTACCATTTATAATAGTGATTGATACATGTGATGACAAAGGTTCATTGCAAGTAATGTCTTTGTAAAGAACTATTTTGCTCAATTAGTATAGACTTTCTTTATTATTCATCTAACATAACAAAAAGATGAACAAAATGGAATTAAATAAATGTAAAAAAAAGGTAGTTAGTTCTAGCTTCAAGAAAGACATTGAGGTGCTGAAGTGAGTCCAGACAAGAGCAAGGAAGCTGGTGAAGGGTCTAGAGGGTAAATCCTATGAGGAGCAGCTGAGGGAGCTGTTTGTTTAGCCTGGAGAAAAGGAGGGTCAGGGGGGACCTTACCACTCTCTACAACCACCTGAAAGGAGACTGGGCCAGGTGGCAATCACTCTCTTTTCCCAGGTAATAAATTACAGGACAAGAGGAAATTCCTTCAGGATGTGCCAGGGGAGGTTCAGGCTGGACATCAGAAGGAATTTTTTCACAGCAAGGGCTGTTAAACCTTTGAATGTCCAGGTAGGTGATAGATTCACCTTTCTGGAGTTGTTCAAGAAGCAACTGGACGTGGCACATAGTGCAGTGGTCTGGTTGACAAGTTTGGTCAAATGTTGGGCTTGATGTTCTCAGAGGTGTTTTCCTAAATAAATGATTCTGTCATTCTGTGTATCTACTAAGGTCATACAAAACACCTGTCATGGGTTAGCAAAGCATAGTTCTGGAACTGATGTTCTTGCAAAGGGGTGCTTACAGCTCCTCTATGACCTGACAGAACATATCAGATGGCCAGTTTGAATATGGACGATTTTTTAAGCCACTTAAATTCTGACCGCCTCTGTGATCCACACTTAAGAATAGACAAACCCCGGGCAGAGCTCTGTCTCGTTTCCGGCGCTGGGGCAGGTGGTTGCGGGGCCCCGTGCGGGGGCCCAGTGGGCCCGGGCCAGGCTCTGCTCGGGCCAGGCCGGGCCGGGACACGGCCATCCTGGAGTCGATGGGCCCTGTTCCACCTGCAGAACCCACCCCACAGCCCTGCTCTGTGCAGACAGATCAGCCCGGCTCCCCCTCTCCAGTGCGGCCAAGATTCAGCCAAAAGCTGGCCCGCTGTCCAGAACAGATCATGTGACCAACAGCGATAAGCGAAATTCCAGCTGCAAGGCCTGGGTGAGATTAATCCTTTTAGTGCTGTGAAGAGCTGAAAACCTGAGGGAAGAGAAAGAGGAGATGCTTAAAGCTGAAATTCTGTTGTAAAACTATGATGTATCAGAGTATCCCATGGTAATTTCATGAAGGCATGGGGGGGTGGAGTGTTCAACTTGTACTTGTGAGCAAAAGCACCTGTGCTGAGATAGGCAGATGCTGACGCAGCTGTAATTTCATGAGAAGTTTGAACACGGAGCGATGGAAGCAATGAGGACTTTTGCTCCAAATGGGAAAGGAGAAAACCTCAGTTCCTAGAGATGCTCCCAGAGATAGTCCTAGAGACGAAGATGAGGAGGACCCTTTGCTCCCAGGGAAGGAGAAGGGCCTCTATTCTTAGAGATGAAATGCTCCCAGAGATGGGTGAAGAGAACTTTTGTTTCTGAACGGCTCAACCTTAAAATTGCACCCCCGTAGCTCAAGATTGGACCCTCGAAAGCAGTTGTGGGAAAAGCTGCAAGTCGTGGGAAGGGACTCTCACACGATGAGAGCAGAGAACCAACCCGGGCAGCTGTCTCGTTGTGATAATGTGTTCATAGCATGAGCAAGAGAGACTCCTCTTCCTAAATGAACTGAACAAGGCTATTACAGAATTGGTAAACAGACTGAACATCTCAAGGGTTGTCTTTTTACATTGTCAGTGGGAGAAGGGAGAAAGGTGGGGGGAGGAGAAGGGTTCTGAAGTCGTGGTATGATTTTATTTTTTTCTTTTTCCCTCTTTTAGGTCTGTTAATAAACTTCTTTATATTCTTTCAAGTCTAATGCCTGCTTTGTTTTTCTCCTAATTCTTATCTCACAGAAGGTAAACATTAATGAGTATTTTGGACCAAACCACTACACTAAATTGGTGTTTCCGCCTGGTTACAAACCGAACCCACTACAACACCCCAGTAATTCATAGTTCTTCCCTGGAGTTAAATATCACAACTTTATTACCCCAATGGAATTAAAAGTGAATCATAAGATGAAAAAAAGAGAATTAACCTGAAATGAATGAACTTCATATTCTCCTGTGCATTTCTTTTTCCCTTCAACTCTGCCTAAATGGAGCACTTAATGAAGAGCAGGTTGTGGCCTGCAGTTATTTCCCTATTGTTAGTAACTTTATTATTGCTATACAATTTCCTGCTTTTTGGTGTAGCTCTGTTAATTTTCTCCTGATACTTAAATCAGTGGACCTTGGACTGCCTTTTTATCTGGCATTTTAGAGTCTTAGTACTTAATCTTAATTTTACAAAATTACATTATTTTGTAAAATTATGTCAATTCATCTAGTTGCCTGAATTTCAATTATTATGAAATAGAATTATAGTGTCACCTTGTGCTGATGAAGAGGAAAAGAACCACAGGGGCAAACTCCCCCACAAATGAACAAACAAAACTTGTCTCTCCATTGTCCCCTTCATCCCCAAAAGATGTTGAAAATATCTCCTGAATGTCTTCTCTAAACACGCGAAAGAAAGTAAGGTTATCAGGAGTAGTCAAATGGATTCACTAAGGGGGAATCATGCCTGACCATTCTGATAGACTTCTGTGATGGAATGACATGACTGATGAGGGGAGAGCAGTGGATGTGTGGATGTCAAGGTTGCTGACACTGTCTCCCATAACATCCTCATAGGTAAGTATTAAAACTCTCAGTTTTGTTCCTTTCTTTCTCTGCCTCTGTTTCTTGGTTCTTTTACTCAGAGTTTGGATTGAAATGCAGGAGACGCTGAGCTTTTCTTCAGACTCGATGTTTATTATTTCTTATCTATGGCACAGCTGCACGGAATGTGCCTCTAAGTTAACAAGGTGGAAATGGCCCCCGAGTCCGATCTTCCAAGGCCTTTTAAAGCCCAAAATACCCAATTATGGAATGCCAACTAATTTATTTTTGCTTACAATCCAATAACTAATCATTCATGTTCTACACTGAGGGTTTTTTGAACCAATACCAGATCACCTAGACTTGAGAAGAAGAAGGAAGAAGAAAGAAGAATTAACCTACACCCAAAAACCTCCATCTTGTTACATGTATATTACTATATCCCAGAAATCTAAATTCTCTGAACCCAGGGTTCCAACAGGTAAGCTCAGGAAGTGTGGGTTACATGAGTGGACAGGAAGGTGGGTTGGCCAAGGCCAATAGCATCCTGGGCTGCATCAGGAAGACTGTGGCCAGCAGGTCAAGGAAGGTCATCCTGCCCCTCTACTCTGCTCTGATGAGGCCACATGTGGGGTTCTGTGTGCAGGTCTGGGCTCCTCTGTACAAGAGAGCTGTGGAGCTTCTGGAGAGGGTTCAGAGGAAGGCTGCAGAGATGATGAGGGACCTGGAGCACTTCTACTGTGAGGAAATACTGAGGTAGCTGGGACTGTTGATCCTGAAGAAGGGATGACTGAGAGGTGATCTTATCTGTATGCATACAACTGACTCTGAGATAAGATCAGGTGGTTGGATCATGGTGCTAATAATTTCAACAGTTTGTGGGTTTTATCTCTGTAGGGAACATTCACTTAAGAGTTGGACTTGATGATCCTTGGAGGTCTCTTCCAACTCAGAATATTCTATGATTCTGTGAAACGTCTTAAAGATGGGACTCTTTTTGGTGGTGTCCAGTGAAGACTCTTTTTAGTGGTGTCCAGTGACAGGACAATAAGCAAAAAATGAAACACAGGATGTTCCAATGACTATGAGAAAATTATTTACTTTGAGCATGCCAGAGCACTGGAAGAGGCTGCTCAGAGAGGTTGTGGAGTCTTTTTCTCTGGATATAAAACCTGCCTGGATGTAGTCCTGTGCAACCAACTCCAGGAGAATGTGATTTAGCAGGGTGTCTCTGTGGTCTCCAGAGGTTTCTTCCAACCACAACCATTCAGTGATTCTGTGAAACCATTTTACTCAAGTAAATTCTCATAAATGAAGTAGATGAATAGAATAGAATAGAATAGAACAGAATTTAGATGACTAACTAGTCTTAATGCTTTTGACCATTTATTTCTGTGAAGCTAATTTCTGCACTATTAAACAAGGTATCTTCAAGAGAAAAAATATTAAAAGCAGACCAGCAAAGAAAATTTAAATCCTGATGGCAATGAGCTTTAACATTTCCTTCTGAATTTTAAATGCTATATTTACATTTCAAGACCTTACAGTTTTTCTATCCTGACTTTGAGGTGGTCCAATTTAAAATTGTGTAGATTATTTTCCGCCTTCCAAAAATTAGTAATGAAATGTGTTTTCCCTTTGATAATTCAACAGGCATGGGATGTGTACACTCTTGGGGACAAAGAAATAATGCTAAATAAGGTGGCTGATTATCCTTCTATGTTCTGCTCATAGCTAAATTGACCATAGCTAATTTCGTTTTCACATGATTGGCAAGAGGGTAGGTGTTGTGAACCAATATGTTAAATGTTCCACTTCATAAATTGGAAACCTGCCTGGTGCAGCTGATTGTGACAGCTGGCTCATCTTCAGCATAGGGCATGTGTGCATTTTGTCTCATGACATTGAATTAGCCAACTGTCTGTTGTCCTCTTTTGAGGCAAAACTAATAAGAAGTGTGATTAAAGAGCTACTTTATTTCACTGATCTTTGCCTCAAAAGCAGACAAAAATCCTATGCCAATGGATAAATTTCTGCCCTTGGTTACCCTGTAGGTCATCAATCCAATTAAAAACTCAATAATGAAAAATATTCAAAGTTTTGGTGGCAATGAATTTGACTTTCATTTCTGCAAGTGGAAGTTTGAATGTCCATGTAAGTCACAGATGAAAATGAGTACCATAATTTGAACCCCCAACTATTTATTTAATAATAAGACTGAAATATAGGAAATTGCACATAAACATAAGAAAATAAAACACTTTTCTCTTTGTGAGTGAGGGTGTTAAAATACTGGAATAGGTTTCTAGAGAGGTTGTGGGGTCTCCATCTTTGCAAATACTCAAAACCTGCCTGGACAAAACACTGAGCAACCAGATGTATTTGACCTTGCTTGAGAAGAGCTCTTGAACTGAACAATCTCCAGAGGTCTTTTCAAAACTTAATTATTCTGTGGTTCTGTGGTTCTGTGATACTGAACAAGATTTCAAGAAAGAGAATGGCAGAGTTATTAATTTTATTTGGTGATTGTACTATTTTTTCGGTAATTTTTGGGTTTCCTCTCTCAGAAAATGCTGGTAGCTGAAATCTGAGCTGCACAGGTTTGTGTTTTTACTAGGGTTTGTATCTTTACGAGTACTACCTTTTAGACTCCCAATAGATGTTTTGTAGAAAATTGAATTTGCTAGGAAAATAAAATACAGGTTGCAATGTTTTATAATATTTTATGGATCAAAATGAAATAGATGCTTTAACAACTATTATTCTTTATACCACTTAGTATAGAGGTTTCCATGGATTCCATAAACAAAGCATAGTGTAGAAGACTGGCCCATGAAAAGCAGTCTAATTGGGTTCCCCAGAAGATTGTTTTGTTTCTTAATAATAGCCACTTCTATTTGTGTTTTCTCTGTATCAAAGTTTTCATACTGACTGAAAGAATTGTTTATGCCTGTATGAAAATGGCAAAAGAATGAGGTGGGAAGACAGTGAGTGCTCAGTAGACATGAATAATAGTTACGGAGAGACTAAGTGGCATCACCAGATATGTACATCTATGAGCTCCAACTGTTAAACAGCATGCTCTGATTAGGTGTGTCATTCCAAGCTCTTACACAACTAGATGCTAGGGAAAGTGGAATCACTTGGCAATAATGCCCCTGGTGTTAATCAGCACTGACAGAATCGGTGTTCCAGCTACTGGTGCAGAATATTACTTAAAGGCATGAAGTAGTTAGAGGTAGGATAGTTGGCAGAGTTACTTCTGTGATTTTTCTGATCCACAAAGCAGCGTTTCCAATCATCACTTTGAGAGTCACTCAGCTTTTGCTGCTGGATTGGCTCTGGTGCGGGAGGCCTGTGCCAGGGTGAAAGAATCCTTCTTCATAGCAGTCACCCTGCTGTTGCTGCACACCATTAATGCCATGCTATTGTAGCAGGATACTCTGCCTAAGCAGGGATGCAACAGCTTGGCAACAGCTTGAAATTGATCATGTTCCTTAACCTTAAGAGTGGGTCGGCACACTTTTTGCAAGTTTTCAGTGATGGCTTGAGCAAGGAGGGTCTGCTGCTTGGTGGAGCAAGCAGGATCCGATCAGGGATAAGGTCAAGCAAGGAAGGTGTTTCTGCTGCTTTTAGTGTCGAAGAATGCTGAGACAAGCTTGACCAACTATCAGACCCACCATGAGGACATGCAAGACAGGTGCTTCCTGACTGACTCAGGAAGCAGCAAGAGTGTGCAGGCCCTGATAGAGAGGGGAGAGTCAGAATGAAGCAAAGAGCTGCTGACACCTTTTTCAGCACAAAGCATATATTGCTGTGTAAAGCTGACAACACATAATCTAAAAAATACATATGACTGACAATCACTTTATACTATAAAAGGCCAGTCCCACTTTTACACTGTGAGGACTTCTAGCATGCCTCCCTAAGGTGTGTGAAGGTCCTGCCCTTGAGTGGGGATGCCCCTCAGTGTTACTCCTTGAGGCTGAGAGAAAGAGATTTGCCCACAGGCATTGGTATCATCAGTCAGGTAAATACCATCAGTCTCTACTTAATAATTCTTTTGCTAGCTTAAATATAACAGTGTCACTATAATTGCTTTTATCTAATTGCTTCAAAATTGCTTCAAAACACATTATGCTCTCCTAGTAGTTACAAATATTTGTACTGCATAGTGAATAATTCTGATTAAGGTATTTTTGGCTGATAATTTTAATTATTTAAATCAATTTAAATAAATTATTTATTATATTTACATAAATATATTTGTTTGCCATGCTTAATCCTGTATATTGTATAAAGGTTCAGTTATGCCTGTATAATTCTTTAGACATAAACTGTTGACTAAGTCTGGGTCTAGGATTGGATCCACACCCAGGCGACTCTCTGTGAAAGAGTTTAGAAAGCAAGGGGGTCCTTCCTGTACCTTGTGACTCAATGGAAGGATTTCTCTAATCAGCTTTGTCTGAAGCTCCCACTCTGCCTGTGACAGCCATGCATTGTTAATGCAAAGCCGACAGTGACAATGCAAAAGTTTGTCAGTTTTACTGCACTGAGGACCAGCAGAAGAAGAACACAATTTGAGAAGGTGTAGAGCCTGTGGCCCATGACTTGAAGCACCAGTAGTGCGCTTAGGATACTTTCTGAGATATATACTGGTAAATTGAATCAGACCTTGGCGTGAAGATGGTCCTGAATTGCTACAAAAACTAGGAAATTGTAACATTTTTGTGTTTGTATTTGCTTGCATGCCATCCACGAGTGAGCTCTGGGGCCAAAGTTCAGTCGTTCAGTAAATTAGGATGGGAAGGGTCCAGGAGCTGTGCATGGACCCACCTTATGGTGATTCTCTCCTACAAAATATTCACTATGTTCTTTTGATCATTGCAATATTGGCAATACTGTTAACATTTAAGCAGTTTTACTTTGTAATTTTAGAGCTCATTTTTTATAGTCCTTAAAGAGGACAAGAGGAATATTTTACTAGACATTTGTCCTGTTTTCAAGAATAATGAGAATGCAGATAGGTTATTTTTGCTGAGTCTGATGATGAAATACATCTTATTTCATGAAAACAATGAATTCATGTTTTTGAACTAAAACAGTTCAGAGTGAAAAAAAAAGGAACATTAAATACTTATGAATTTTAAAATTCAAGATGTTCCTGGGAAACTGCTCCGTATGTTTCTATTCTATGTTAATGGAGGAAGGACGATTGGTGGCAACTTATTCATAAGCTGATGATATATATTTGTGTTGATGCCAACATATCACACCATTGTAAGATTTCACTGACTAGACGATTAGCATGTTGCTCATTTTGCTTGCCACAGGCTTATTGGAGAGAGATGGAAGAAGAGAGATTCACTCTGAAAAATCGGTATACCAGTTTCAAGGAGGAACATTAAACAATTTAAACCAGTATTGCCTCCTAGCAATTTAGTTGCTTCCCTGCTGCAATATCTCCCAGCACTTTCTAAATATTGTATGAGGTACTTAAAGGTGAGGACACAGCTGTTGTGATTATCCATATCCATGAATCATTATTAATGACATTGCTTACTGACAGAGTTCTCTGGGTGACTATTGCGCCTGCCTCAAGTGGGACTGACAATCCCTTTAAAAATGCATCAGTTCTTTTCACTCTTTACATTGCGTAGGCTTATCAAACATTATTAACCCTGTTATTTCTTGGACAGACTGTAATAAATGCTCCAGCACTTCTTCTCTCTCCCGAGGCTGCTTCAAAATCTGCTTTTGCAAAGAGTGACTGAAACATTTCTTTCAAATTAGAAGTCTAGGACAGTAAGAAAGATAGCTAGAAATGTAGCTTATCCTGAGCTTCAAAGTAATCACCTTTATAGCACCCTTTAGCATTGGTAATTCTCTATAATACCTTTACATTTACTTCCTGATATCCTCATAATCCGCGTCACGCTGTCACGGACTAGATTTCTCAAGGAACCATGTCATAAGATTGACACTAAGAACATAATACATCTCACCAAGCTGGTGGAAGCAAACAGAATGTAGATATTTTCCAGGAAAGACTTCCTGGGTGGATCATATTGAAGCTACCCAAGAAAATAAAAAAAAATTCATGGGAAATATTTCCCCTTTACTGCAAATTCAAGTCTCTGGAGGTTTTCAGGCCTGCTGTTGTTAGATGCATAGAATAAAATATTTAGTCATTTATTGTCTGCTGTCTAGACTAATGTTATGGGTGTCATGGATCACAATACAGTCATGTGGCTCACTGCCCTTTGTTGTTTCCTTTAGGTTATTGCATGTATAGGTTTCCTTTTCTTTTTTCTTTTATTTTTTCTAGTTCAAAGAATTAAGCTGATATTTTATTGTACCAAATAAAGCTCTTCTTTCTGTTTCTATACCAAGTTCCAATTTATATTTGAAAGATTAAATTCTTTACATTTTACATTCTTAAAGGATTTTGCCATAAAAATTATTTTCTCTAATACTGACAAGTACAAAGAATCTATTTGATACCAGAGAATTCATTGCTGTCAGAGCTAAAGATGTTTGGGATAATACTGAGGCAACTCCAATTATTGATATTTTGTATTCCATGGTTTTTAGTTTCCCTTAAACTCCTACTTTGCCATTAACATTTAGCATGTTCAGAATCTGGTTCACACTTTTAGATAGTTTAATGCTTAGGGATGAACTACTTTTATATTTAGAAGTCACTCTGCTGTTTTAAAAATGGGATCATTATGTTTTCTTGAGTAGCTTTGTGTCTTGTCATGTTACAAAGAATTGAACTCCTTTCCCAGAGCTAGTAGTTTCTTTTAATTTCTCTTCTGGAGGAGCATAAAAGCTCTTCATGCAATTCTCTAATTATTTGCATTGTTACAGAATGTGCTCCCAAGCGTTGTTTACTGAGCAAGAAAAGTTTATCTCTCAGTCTCACACAGATGTTCTGCCATGGACATTTTAATCTACATTAACCCCGTGGAACGTAATTTTTCCTGTCAGGAAGGATTTCAAAGAGTAAGTATTGATGACCATAATGTAAAAGTCTTATAGGGAAATAAGGCATGATCTGATTAATAACTAGGATTTAGGATTACATGCAGACTAAAAAAGGATGAATGAAACAAGGGACCCTGTATCACTTATTAAATATACTGAGTAGCTATTCAGTGGGAAACACTAGTCTGAAAACACATATGTACTGAAACCTAGGTGGTGGAAAAGGAAGTTGATAGAAAGTACTTTGACACTGGCAGAGAAAACATAAGGATCTGAGCATGAATATGAGTATATCCCTCATAATAGCCAGAAACCATCCCCCTCAAAAAATAATCCAAACAACAAAACAAACAAAAAACCCAACACCCTCACCCTTCTTTTTCAATGTTTCCAAATACACACACTGCTAACCAAAGAGCTGCATTCGCAAGAATATTTTTTCCTTCTACCCAGAAATTTCCCTCTCTTCTTTCTAAAAGTTCTTTAGAATTATCTTTAAAACAACTTTACTTTTAATAAATTAACCTTTTCAAAAAAAGTCTTCAGAAGTCTTCCTTCTGGTGGAATATTGCAGAAGTAAGGTGGTAAGAGATAGGGCAGCATAATCAAAATCTCAAGTTTTTTAGACTGATTTTTTAAAAATACTGTATTCAGAATTTTGTAAAAGACCAGCTTCTAAGATGTAAGATAGCATAGCATAGCATAGCATTGCGTAACATAACAAACATAGCATAGTATAACAACATAGCATAAGATATAAAATAAAATAAGGTAACATAAGAACCATGTGCAGATGCTTTGCATCTAAAGGCAGCTATCAAAAATAGCTGAATTTGTACAGGGAAATCACAATTTTGGGTTTTATTTAAGTATATTTTTTAGATTAATTATTTTTAAAATAAAAAAATACAGGTATTATGTTTTGGACAGAAGGAAAAGAACTCAATTTTTTTCCTTGACTATATGAATGTAAAAAACAAAGTTACTCCATTTGTACAACCTTGTGCAATATCATATGTATTTTGATAACTAAGTACTTCCTTTTGTTAAGATGCTTGTAGAATTATGTGTTGATTTAAAAGAGAAATGTGTTGCAGTACATATTGTTGTGTTTTCTTTGAAGATTTTTTTTGTGTGCTGTCAAATTGTGTTTCTCATTTTCCTACTATTTTTCTCAGAAAGTTGTACTTGCTAGCATCAAATAGAATTCCAAATTTTTCTAGTGCTGTGATGTACAGAGAGTTTTAACTGAAAACCTAAACATTCCTATTATCAGTATTTTTCTCCTACAGAACATGACAGAAGGGTTCATCTTCTCCTTTAAGATATTTTTGACGCATTGGATGCTTCAGTTTTAAGAAAGTTTCTGATATCTTTAAGCTTTTTCATTTGAAATGGGATCTAAAGTCCACTGAGTTTGTTAACTTTATACTTGTATGCTGGGATATGTGTGCACAGGCCAAATTGGAGACTCACCATGTTCCTACAGGTTCCTATGCTGAATTACTGAAAATACATCTGAAGACTCTGAGATCTGTGTATGGTCATGGACAGTCAAATAAAAGAAGGTTACAGTTTTGGACACAGATTTTTAAAATGGTAGATCGCAATTTGTCAGAACTTTTGGAAGGCAAGGAGTTTCTACACACAGGCAGGAACCTTTTCATTACAGACCTTGACTTTCAGATATTATGGCTTGTTATAGATATAAAGCAAGTTCGCTTGCTATGATTCCAGAAATGGAGAACAGGGTTTCTGTTGTGTGAGAACTTTAAAGTCTTTCTGTATCAAATTAAATAGGTATCTTCACAAATGTAGCCTTCTTTATCTTGTTACATGTTTTTAGCTCCCCCCTTGTTCCCAAACGTGCACAGGAGTTGACATCAGTGAAAATTCTAAAAACCCCCATTTTTACAATTGTATTATATATTCTTGTTGTTTTGTCTGAGGGCTGTATCATGAGCAAAGAGATTCTTTTGATAAATGAGGTCCTGATTAGTTTTATTGACATGGAACTACAATACAAATTAAAGAATTTGGAAACTTTTTTCCAATTTCCACTGTTTTGCAGGTGAAAGGTTATAAGTGAGAGTGCAAAAATTTTTGAGAGCTATAAAGTAAAATTATAAACTGTTCTGTGAATGGCTTTCTAAAAATGCTAATACATGTATCATTGCTTAATGGTTAAAAGGATTCAGATTTAATGATTTGACCTTTGACCTCTAACAAAATTTAAAAACACTTCATAAATTTCTATGTAAGGGAGCACTATCACTTGGGAAATTTTACCTTTGGCATATTTCATTTGATTCAGTACTGGCATTTATGTCCATATTTGTGTTATGTGCATGAAATTTAAGAAAATATCTCTCTGTAGTAGAGGTTCCTATCCGGAAAAGAATGCAGCAATACCTTGAATAGACAACAAGGAGGGACTACCTATAGGGAAAACAGAGTGTGGCTACAGTATAGGACTGGAAAGCCATTTCCCAGTCTCCTACTGGGACTTTTTAGCTGTCACATTCTTAAAGGGTCAAAAGTTCTTTTACCTGTCTGACTCAAATTGTAACTTTTTAATGTGGATTTTACAGAATAGATGACATCGTAGCAAGGAAACCGTGCAATTGTGTTCTCCCCTGTCTGCTCAGATGTTTTCCATAACTGTGGATGTCAGTTAGTGCAGAGCACCAGCTGTTCTGGAAATCTGGAAGCTTTCATGGCTGTGACCCCAATCTGTCCACCTGGCAGCTCTTTCCAGAGCAGTGGTTTCCGAAAGCACCAGGTCCCCGTCCCCAAGGCAGTGTACATGCAGGGCCAAGCTCAGACCAGCAG